>NC_090373.1:9272657-9586407 GCF_036365525.1 Heterodontus francisci
TTATCCGTACCCCTTGGCCAACGGACAGCACAGTATGCTGAAGCTGCAGCATTATGGTATGCTATAGAAAAGGCTGCCCCAGTTAAGCCCACATTAGTTTGTATAGATAGTGACTATTGTAAATGGGCTGACAACCAAGACCTTGTGTTCTGGGAGCAAACAGGCTTTACCAATCATAAAGGTAACACAAATCATTGTGAGAAGATATTCTCCATTTGCGAAAGGAGAAACTTAAATTGTCAGGTAATTCATGTACCCGGACATACCACCGGTTCAGTACTCTTAAAGGGCAACAGTCTTGCAGATGGACAGGTAAAAAACATACAGTCGTCATGACACCCCCTCGAGAGAGGCCGACCATAGTTAATGTAATCACTGGGGCAGAACAGGCAGCTAATCAGGATGAGGAACTGATTCAGCTATTAGAACCGAAAAAAAGAATATCCATCAAAGTACTTCTATTCGGAGAGCCCGACTGGTATTGTACTGGTTAAGTTGCCCAAGGGTGTCCGGGAAGTACCTCTGAGTCACAAACAAGAACTGCTTGTAACAGAAGCTCACGAGGGTATAGGTCAGGCACATAGTGGTGCCCGGACAACATTCTGCAAATTGACTCCTTTATATTAGTGGTCAGGCATGCTTAAAGCCTATAAAACATACATGGCAAAGTGTGAACCATGTAATTTAACCAACAAATCATCACATATTAAACCGCCACCATTGGCTCCTAATAAATCAATGGAGAAATTTTTTGTTGATTTCATTGGACCACTGCCCCCATCAATGGGGTATAAACATGTTCTTGTTTGTGTTGGTGTCTGCACTTCTTTCTGCTGGCTGGTCCCCACAAAAACAGTTTCAGAAACTGCACTTGTCAATGCTATTACTGACATTATTACTGTAGATGGTGCACCCAAAATCCTCCACTCTGATCAAGGCGGAGCCTTTGTTTCCAAAGTTTTCAAAGACTATTGTGTGCAAAGAGGGATTGGGTTACAGCACAGCACATCATGTCATCCGCAGTCAACGGGATTGGTGGAATGTAAAAACCAGGAAGTAAAAAACTACTTTTTATTTATTTAGAGATACAGCACTGAAACAGGCCCTTCGGTCCACCGAGTCTGTGCTGACCAAGAACCACCCATTTATACTAACCCTATAGTAATCCCATATTCCCTACCACCAACCTACACTAGGGGCAATTTACAATGGCCAATTTACCTATCAACCTGCAAGTCTTTGGCTGTGGGAGGAAACTGGAGCACCTGGCAGAAAACCCACGTGGTCATAGGGCGAACTTGCAAACTCCGCACAGACAGTACCCAGAATCGAACCCAGGTCCCTGGAGCTGTGATGCTAACCACTGCGCCACTGTGCCACCCTATTGACCAAACTGTTGAGAATCAGAGGGAATAAGTGGGCCGTCATCACTCTGGAGGTGCAGATATCACGAAATAATGTGCCTTTGTGTGCATCAGGGACAGTGTTCCCTAGAACACCGTATTATTTAATGTATGGTGTTGAAATGCATACGCCACTTCCAGTTCGTTTATTGTCTTTACGCTTTCTGACTCCTTGACCTGATATCAACAATTAGATTTGAAACAAGAAATAATAAATCAAATTCATAAAATTAATCAGAGGATCAGAGAGAAGAATAGACAAAAACAGGTAACTAACAAAGCTTGGCAACCTGTAACTGGGGAATGGGTTCAGGAGAAAAGGTTTGAACAGAAATCTAGTTTCAGACTTAACTGGAAGAAATCTGTTCAAATACTTGCTGTTATTCATGAAAGAACGGTCAAAATATTTGCTAACCAGCTGAATGGCAAGCAATCTTTGAAAATTGTCTCTGTCGACAACCTGAAGAGGTGTCCTGAAGGGTACAGGAATGGAGGAACAGTACAAGGCGTAGTCATACACTGCCTTTCAAAACCCAGCCTGGAGGACGGCATCGTAAATCACACTAATTGAACTACAACCAACTGCGTCAATAACTGTTCCTCCCCCATGCAGGACTTCGCAGCGTCTCAAAGGTTGGTTTCATTGGAAACCACACCCAACTCAATGAGCGATAGTCAAGCTACAACAACAGAAGACGAAGAAACTGCGGGAAACGAACAAAGCAGCACAGTCTCTCAGTGATGGGACTTGCTCTCGAGTAAAGAAAGGATTGAAGTACTGTTATTTTACTTCAGTCTTGATTCTGTTTGTTGCTTTAGTTACTATTTTATGGACTATTATTAAATATGGTGCTTATACTCAGACTCAAATTACAGAAGATATTTTCCAGACCTTCCTATCAACCATAGCAGTAAAAATCCTACTGTGGCTTCCATGTACGTTTCTCGAAGACGTCTTTCTCTCACAATTTCCAATAACAGGTCTATGATGTCTAAGGTATCACTTCCTTTTGGAATTATTTCGATATCTTAGCCTCAACCACTTTTATCACATGGCTGTATATATCAGCCTACACAAGTTGAATTTGATACCACAATTTTGGCTAAGACTCTTGAAATTCAGTCGATTCGAAAAGAAAATGAACTGGTTAACCGACTTACTGTTACCATGTGTAACCCGAGTGATGAAAATCTGACTTTTCAGATGTCAGCTGGTGACATAGGTGAAAAAACATGCAATGAGCAATGCCTTGAACAGGTGGGACATTGTTACGTTACTGAATGGGGTAAACAGAAAACTTATCCTCACACAGATGGGGTTGGACAACATCCTCCATCAAATTTCTCACCCACTGACTTTCCCCTCAACCTGATATTTTCAATTGCAAAAACATATCCCCATAAGAGCAGGATGTGGAATCATCGTGAGTTACCTCAAGAATCAGGTGTATTTGGTTCCACTTCCCCAATTCGTCAATATGTTCCTAAAATGAGCTCATTAGTTCATCTCTGGCACCATCATAAATCTATGGTTTTACTGCCTGTGGATGGTGGCTTTCCTTATAATTCCACAATTTTTTGCTCCTCAAAATTCTACTCTGAATCTTTTACGAATTCATGGATTATGACGGGATGGCTGAAAATGATCGAATGCTCACTGATGATTGCAGAAAGAAGCACCCCAGCTCATCAGACAACAAGTATCACCTCGCATCATCTTGCCTGCCTTGAGATTGGCATCTGAAAGGTACTGGTAAATCCTTTGTTAAAGGTCTTCCGGATGCAAGCCGTGCATGTGTCATGCCAGAAATGTCTTACTACTTGAACACCTCACACAGTGTGATTTCCTGCAGAGACCAAACATTTTAATTCATTTGCCCCAAGTGACATTTGGAGGGGAGGTAATACATGTGATGGTCCCATTCATTATAACATTGGAACAGTATAATGGCAGAAAGGAAAACATGGCAGAATGGCTCTTCGTTGTATTGCCAAGTGACCTTCTGATGGAACATACACCTGCTATAAAGATAATCAAGTTCCAAATGGCACTTCTATCTAGGACACATCAATATTTCCTCATATTAAAGTCTATTTACCTTATTGCTGGTGTAAAGATGTTGGCTGGAATGTGACTGAAAATAGACTAAAGCACATTTCAGTTTATGCCAACAGGACTTTAGCGATACAAGATCAAGCGGCAGCTTCGGAGCCTTATTCTCTATGAACAAGTCCTCTGGAGAGGTGTTTGACAACACTTCTCTTCCAATATATCAATCTGAAATTTAAAGAGCAGTCGTACCTTTAAATCAATCTTTTGCAGATTTCATCAAATCAGCTGATCGTTCCCGACATCGTATAAAGTGTTTTATGTTAGTGAACACTCGCTCGCTCCAAAGGTCTTCTCTACTGTTAGCAGAATCGATTCTTATGTTAGATCAGGACTACAGCCTCAAAAAGATTGGGGACTTTATTAAATTACAGAGATCACTTGTTGTCACTGGTCTGCAAACTATTCACAAAGAACTTCTCTCCACAGATGAGGATATTAGAATTAATAACCTTCTGACATCGATTCATATGTCCCTGTTGAAACCTCAGTCTAATCAAGTCCCTTGGTCATGGTATAGGGATTCCTTTTTAGATAGCCTCGGTCTTAGTGTAGAGCGTGAAAAAGCCCTGATTAGACTCACTACATACGTACCATACTACATAATATTACTTCCCTTCCCACAGACAGACCTATACTGTTTGTTTAGCTGAATCTATTAAATGGAGACTAGATATCCTTCTTATGGTCCCTTTAATAAAACAAACAGAGATTTACTATAAGCAACGGAAAATCCTTAATTTGGGCCTCATTAATTCTTCAGGATTGTTTCAGGCCTTAGTGTCAGTACAGCATGATAGGATAGTTCATCCGCATTCACAGTTTAATTCCACTCTTAAGTCTCCCTCAAACAATGTTTGATATTATTCAGGTGAGTGAATGCACTGACAAGGGATTCCTTATCTGTCACACTTGGCCAACATTTAACCCTTGTGGCACTGGTTCAGGTCAGGCAAATTGCCTCGCTACCTCTTTTCCTGTTCAACCGGATTATTGGCGACATTTCTCATTGGGAAATGGCTCCTCTGCGGTTGTTACAGCCTCCGGGTGTTCTGACTGTGGTCTGGATATAGCCACATGGATGATAACACCCTCTGAGGATTTTACTTGCTGTGGTCACACTTTCCAACATATTAAATCCTCTAGATCTAGAAACTCCTATGCTCCTCATGTTATTTATATGCCTCTTAAACATAGTAAGCTTAGTATTGTTCTTAGCCAGTTGCAGGGCATAGGATGGATTCGTACCTTTACCAAT
Source organism: Heterodontus francisci (assembly GCF_036365525.1). Taxonomy (NCBI): domain Eukaryota; kingdom Metazoa; phylum Chordata; class Chondrichthyes; order Heterodontiformes; family Heterodontidae; genus Heterodontus; species Heterodontus francisci. The sequence continues at coordinate 9,277,429 of NC_090373.1, forward strand.
TATTCAGTTGAGGAAACTATTATAAGAGCACAACACTTGCTGTTGCAGGTTAAATTGACTAATATTTGGCAAGCTCCAGATTGGCTACAGGCTATTGGTCAAGGGGTTGTCGAGGCAATGCCGGGGTTAAGTTCTGCTGCTAAATCTGCCATTGAATGGCTTTCTGATGCTGTTACAGGAGTATTTGAACTCACTTTTGGTATCTTCTCATACCCAGTTCCAGTGCTCACTGTAATTGGGATTGTTATCCTCATTCTGGTTCTGAAGTGATTTTCTTTTTCAAATTATGTCCAGTGATATTGTGTTTGCAGAGTTTTTTTTTTCCTTTACTCTCTTTTGCTGCAATAAGTCTTTCTAGCTCTGAAAATAGAATCTCAGACCAGGGCTGAGCAGACTTATTGTCAAGTTCATCGAAGACATGTCCACCAATTGAAAATTGATGTTCAACATGTCAAGATACAGTCATTTCATTAAACATTACGTGACCTCACATCATCGATATTTCGCATAGTTTTATTCTGAACTTTGTGATAAAATTAAAAGATTAATTTTTGGAAAATCTAGATGATCCATGTAAGAACACAAACTATGATTATTGTAGATGCAGTCTTTTATATTATTGCACTGTTTAAAAAAAATGTCGTAACACTCTATTGCATGTTTAAATTTTAGACATTACTTGGTTAAAACTACCTATCTTCACTGCTTGCCGTTATACTAGTCAAGAGGGAGGTGTGATGAAATATAGGTATAATGAGCTTAGTTAGGTAGAATTTAGATATAATTAATACGTTATAGCTTTTAGAATTAAAGAAATGGTCAGTTTTCAAGGCTCGTTGAAATTCCCTTGAAGGGTAAAGTTAAAAAACATAAACAACCCTGTTACAATGGACTTTTAAGGTAAATGAGAGAGGCTATACATGTTCCCTATGATAACTATAATCCTAATTAGTTGATAATATTAATGAAGCTGACAGACTAATTTAAAGAGATGGTACGAGGTACCATCAAAGAACCATCACAGATGATCAATCACAGTGCAATGTTACCAACCAAAAAAAGATGCCACGAAAACCCAATTTAACCCAAAAGGGAAAAAAAAACACTTACTGCAGAAATTTAATTAAAATATTTTAAATATAAAGAACAAATAACAGTACAGCACAGGAACAGGCCATTCAGCCCTCCAAGCCTGCGCCGATCTTGATGCCTGCCTTAACCCTCAACTTCTGCACTTCCGGGGCCCATATCCCTCTATTCCCTTCCTATTCATATATTTGTCAAAATGTCTCTTAAACGTCGCTATCGTATCTGCTTCCACCACCTCCCCTGGCAGCAAGTTCCAGGCACTCACCACCCTCTGTGTAAAAAACTTGCCTCGCATATCCCCTCTAAACTTTGCCCCTCGCACCTTAAACCTATGCCCCCTCATAACTGACTCTTCCACCCTGGGAAAAAGCTTCTGACTATCCAATCTGTCCATGCCGCTCATAACTTTGTAAACCTCTATCATGTCACCCCTCCACCTCCGTCGTTCCAGTGAAAACAATCCGAGTTTTTCCAACCTCTCCTCATAGCTAATGCCCTCCAGACCAGGCAACATCCTGGTAAACTTCCTCTGTACCCTCTCCAAAGCCTCCACGTCCTTCTGGTAGTGTGGCGACCAGAATTGCATGCAATATTCTAAGTGTGGCCGAACTAAGGTTCTGTACAGCTGCAACATGACTTGCCAATTTTTATACTCTGTGCCCCGACCGATGAAGGCAAGCATGCCGTATGCCTTCTTGACTACCTTATCCACCTGCGTTGCCACTTTCAGTGACCTGTGGACCTGGACGTCCAGATCCCTCTGCCTGTCAATACTCCTAAGGGTTCTGCCATTTACTGCATACCTCCCACCTGCATTAGACCTTCCAAAATGCATTACCTCACATTTGTCCAGATTAAACTCCATCTGCCATTTCTCCACCCAAGTCTCCAACCGATCTATATCCTGCTGTATCCTCAGGCAATCCCCATCATTATCCGTAACTCCACCAACCTTTGTGTCGTCCGCAAACATACTAATCAGACCAGCTACATTTTCCTCCAAATCATTTATATATACTACAAACAGCAAAGGTCCCAGCACTGATCCCTGCGGAACACCACTAGTCACATCCCTCCATTCAGAAAAACACCCATCCACTGTTACCCTCTGTCTTCTGTGACTGAGCCAGTTCTGTATCCATCTTGCCAGCTCCCCTCTGATCCCGTGTGACTTCACCTTTTGCACCAGTCTGCCATGTGGGACCTTGTCAAAGGCTTTACTGAAGTCCATATAGACAACATCCACTGCCCTTCCTTCATCAATCATCTTCGTCACTTCCTCAAAAAACTCAATCAAGTTAGTGAGACATGACCTCCCCTTCACAAAACCATGCTGCCTCTCGCTAATAAGTTTGTTTGTTTCCAAATGGGAGTAAATCCTGTCTCGAAGAATCCTCTCTAATAGTTTCCCTACCACTGATGTAGGCTCACCGGCCTATAATTTCCTGGATTATCCTTCCCACCCTTCTTGAACAAAGGAACAACATTGGCTATTCTCCAGTCCTCTGGGACCTCACCTGTAGCCAATGAGGAAGCAAAGATTTCTGTAAAGGCCCCAGCAATTTCTTCCCTTGCCTCCCTCAGTATTCTAGGGTAGATCCCATCAGGCCCTGGGGACTTATCTACCTTAATGCATTGCAAGACACCCAACACCTACAGTTTCCCTGAATGTGTAGTGGGTCAGACCATGATCAAACCAGCTCCCCAAGAGGAGACTGAATTAGCACTGCAGGCAGATGACCAGGTCTGTCTGTCTGAGACAGTAGTTGGAAAGTTGGGAGACCCAGCTCAGCGAGCCGACCCAGTATTGTGAGAGTTAGCATCAGCTGCCCAGTCTGAAAGTGAAGCAGAGGGAGTCCCTGATTGCTCCTATTTAAAGAATGAGGTACTGATGAGGAAATGGAGTTCTCCTCACAGACCTGAGAGCAAGGAGCAGACAGTCGTTCACCAGTTAGTGGTCCCACAGAGGTACTGGGGAGAAATATTAAGAAGGACCCACGAGACTACAGGGACTGTACATGTCGCTATACGAAAGACCAAAGCCCGCATAAGTCAGCAGTTTGACTGGCCAAAACTCCACAAAGATGTGGTGGAGTACTGCAGGAGCTGCCACATGCACCAGGTTGAGGGGAAAGCCCAACCTACAGTGAAACCTACACCCCTAAATCCTGTACCGGTGTTAGTAGGACCCTCCAGCAGAGGGCTGGTGAACTGTAAGGGACCCCCGCCGAGAACAAAAGGCAGGCACACGGTTGGCAAATGTTTAGACAGGGAAGGGGAAAAAGTGACCAAGAGAGCAGGTTAAAGGAAGTCCAGGAGGAATCCCAGATGAAAACCCGTACTGCCCGGTCAGCCAACCCCGAAAAATTAGAAAAATTAGACCCCACATACTCCTACATGAATGCAGACTCTAGAAGCACCTCACCAGAGTTGCTAACAGCATTTACAGTAACCTGCAGAGGCAAAGAAAGAACTCTAGGGGGCAGAGAAACACTGAAGGTGATGCCTCACCGAGTCGAAGTGCCGCAGGTGAGTGCAGCAAAGTCTGCAGAAATCCCTGCAGGTAGGAGTGTCCCAGGGAACAAAGGGGAGATTGACAAACAATCATCCCCCACGTTCAGAGAAAACGGGAACCACCGATTCCCTGAAGTCAAAAGCCTTTGCATGACTCAGCAAAGCACTGAAAGAATATTCAGGATAGACCCGCCCACCACTAACTCTCCTAACAAAAAATTACCTCAGCAGGAACAAAGGCTCGAGGTAGTCATGGAAAGGGGCAAAGTGAAGAAAACCTTCGCCAAAGGGCACAGTGGCACAGTGGTTAGCACTGCAGCTTCACAGCTCCAGCGACCTGGGTTCAGTTCTGGGTACTGCCTGTGCAGAGTTTGCAAGTTCTCTCTGTGATTGCGTAGGTTTCCGCCAGGTGCTCCAGCTTCCTCCCACAGCCAAAGACTTTCAGGTTAATAGGTAAATTGGCCATTGTAAATTGCCCCTAGTGTAGGTAGGTGGTAGGAAAATAGTGGGAATATGGAATTAATGTAGGATTAGTGTAAATGGGTGGTTGTTGGATGGCACAGACTCAGTGGGACAAAGGGCCTGTTTCAGTGCTGCATCTCTAAATGTAATAAATAATGACATATTTATTGGAATGACAAAAACTGGAAAATAAAGCAGCACTGGTACCCAGAAAAGACAATTTTAATAGCTTTATGATTTCTGAATAAATGGGAATGAATGAGCAAATTGCATGGTTTTCTGTATCTTATATATATTTCTTTCAAGCCTTTTAATGAAATGCACCATTTTTCCAAATCACATTTCATTCCCCTGGGTGTGGAGGAGTCATGCAGGCCCCCACCTGCCAGAATGAGGCACATTAATTTCACCACGTGGACATTACATTTCAAATTGTTGCTGGGGAGAAGACCTATTACAAAGCATTGCCAGCCTCCTGGCCAGAAAGACATTTTTTGCATACTAGCAATCACTGTTGGAACAAAGGAGCTCTCCCCTGCTCCCAATACACAGAACAGACGAGGTCAGACCAGTTTACTCACATGACTATAATAATATAATATATAATAAAAGCAAAATACTGCAGATGCTGAAAATCTCAAATAGAAACAAGAAATTCTAGAAATACTCAGCAGGTCTGGCAGCATCGGTGGAGAGAGAAGCAGAGTTAATGTTTCAGGTTAGTGACTCTTCATCAGAACTGGCAAATGTTAGAAATGTAATAGGTTTTAAGCAAATAAAGCAGGGGTGGGGCAAGAGATAATAAAAGGGAAGGTGTTGATCGGACGGAGGGTCACAGAGAATAACTGACCAGAAGGTCATGGAGCAAAGGCAAACAGTATGTTAATGGTGTTCTGAAAGACAAAACATCCGTGCGGAGCGGGTGTTAATTGACAGAAAAATGAACCGCCCTGCCCAAAGCACAAACATGAAAGAATGTGGGTAGGCACATGGTAAAAAAAATCAATGAGGAAATAAACTAAAATAAAAGAATCATATTAAAAAGAAAAAAGAAAAAAATAACTAAAATTAAAAATGGGATCCCGTCATGCTCTGAAATTATTGAACTCAGTGTTCAGTCCAGCAGGCTGTAATGTGCCTAATCAGTAAATGTGATGCTGTTCCTTGAGCTTGCATTGATGTTCACTGGAACACTGCAGCAAGCCCAGGACAGAGATGTGGGCATGAGAGCAGGGGGGAGTGCTGAAATGGCAAGCAACTAGAAGCTTGGGGTCATGTTTTCAGGCTGAGCGAAGGTGTTCCACAAAGCGGTCACCCAATCTGTGTTTGGCCTCGCCAGTGCAGAGGAGACCACATTGTGAGCAACTAATACAGTATACTCAATTGAGAGAGAACAAGTAAATTGCAGCTTCACCTGAAAGGAGTGTTTGGGGTCTTGGATGGTGAGGAGAGAGGAGATAAATGGGCAGGTATTACACCTCACATGACGAACTGGCTGTTGCAGAATTTGAACTGCGAGTTTTAAATTAGAGAAACAGCGCTGGTAGACAGAAAGCTCTGTGCTCCTGGATTGAAAAGACCTCCTCCCTTCCTGTCTGCTCCCATCTCCTTCTCACAGAACTGAAACCCACTGAAGACACATGAACTCCAAGAGAGAAAAGTCTCCGACAGTGAACAAGGTTTAAGAAGAATACTGGGCCCCAACGAGAAGCAAGATCTATCTACAAACAAGGACTCGACAGTGAGTTCGAAGAACCGTAACAAAAAAAAACTCTTCAGATATTGCCTCAAACCTTTTCACTTTATTCTTCTTCTGCTCTTTTCTGTCTTGATTTGCATGTATGTTTAAGCATGCGAGCGTGGGGTGCAGCGTGTATCAGCAGGTGTTTTTAGTTTAAGTTTAATAAATTTCACTTTGCTTTTTAAACCTAAGAAAGCCTATTTGTGCTCATTTCTTTGTCTTATAATTGGAAAGCGGTGAACAAGGATTCACCAAGGGAGAGCTAAAAAACAGTGTTTAAAATTAAACCCTATTACAGTCGGACCAGGTGAAGACTGAGAGGGACCCCTGGGCACCTTTCTCACCTGGACGTAACACACATATACAACTCCAATTTCTTTCTCACACACATATAAAACCCCGATCACTCTCACACATGTATATACAGACTCGCAGTCTTTCTCCCCACATCCAATCCCTGCACCATGCACACAGTCTGTCTCAGCTCACCAGACACAAACCCAACACACAGTCTCTCTTAGACATACACATAGAGATACTCTGCTTCCAATATACACACAGTATCTTTCACACACACACACACACACAATTATCCAGCCTCACCGTCACACATCTACACATCTGCCAGCACATTCTCTCAAACAAGAACTGGTGTGAAAGGCTTCTCAATCGAACTGCAGAGTAATGAGATAAATGTCAAAAGGAAATAATTATAAAGATGCACTGAGACCAGAAACCAGGAAAAGAGAGAATGAAAGACTCAGAAATCACTGAGCTTTTGCGAAAGATAAACGAGAGAGAGAGAAAGAGAGAGTGAAAGTCAGAAAGGAAGTGACAGAATTGGAAGCAGACAAAAAGAGATGGAAAAACAAGAAGAAATAATATGTGAACTAGAAACTCAAACAGATCGATGGAATGAAATGGAGAACAGCAATAGAAAATAGGGCGGCACAGTGGCGCAGTGGTTAGCACCGCAGCCTCACAGCTCCAGTGACCCGGGTTCAATTCTGGGTACTGCCTGTGTGGAGTTTGCAAGTTCTCCCTGTGTCTGCGTGGGTTTCCTCCCACAGCCAAAAGACTTGCAGCTTGATAGGTAAATTGGCCATTATAAATTGACCCTAGTATAGGTAGGTGGTAGGGGAATATAGGGAAGGTGGGGATGTGGTAGGAATATGGGATGAGTGTAGGATTGGTATAAATGGTGGTTAATGGTCGGCACAGACTCGGTGGGCCGAAGGGCCTGTTTCAGTGCTGTATCTCTAAATCTAAAAGTACAGAGTGAGGGAGAGAGAATGAATAGTGAGACCAAGAGGTGATAGAAAACATCTAGCCAGAGTGGAGGGAGGGAGAAAGAGAGAGTGGTGCAAGGATATACACAGAAAGAGTGAAGCAAAGGAGAGTGTGGAGGGGTGAGGATAACAATAGATAGGATGCAGAGAGCAGGTACGGTGAAGAAAGCAAATGTGCAGAGTGTTGGTAAAAGATGTTTAGACAGAGTGGGGGAAAGAGTGAGAATACAAACAGAGATCGTAAGCATAGAGAGAATGCAGAAAGAAAACAGATATACAAAATACAGAGAGAGAATATGTGGAGATGCAGAAAGGGAAAGAATGCAAAGACAAATACAGAGAGAGTGCAAAGATATGGAATGCAGAAACAGAGAATATGGAGACAGAATTCAGACCTTGTCTAGACAGAGATATCATGTATAGATAGAGATGGTACAGAGGCAGAGAATGTCAGCACAGATTTAAACAGATACAAGAAACAGAGAGAAAGATGACAAAACTAGATACAAAACAGAGAATACAGACACCGAGATAAGAGAATGTAAAGGGAAATGCAGATAGAGAATACAGAAAAAGAAAGATAATAGAGACAGAACGAGAGAGAACACAGAGACAGAGATACTACAGAGATAGAATGAAAATACCGAGACAGAGAGATACTACAGAGACAGAGAGGACATGGAGAGGAAAAGTACAGAGGCAGAAATACTACAGAGACAGAAAGTGGGGATAGAGACAGAAAGATAACAGAGGCAGCAAGAGAGATAGCACGGAGACAGAAAAATAACAGCCAGACAGAATGAGAGCGAATTCAGAGACAGAGAATGCAGAAAGAGATTTGGTAATACAGAGAGGGAGGGAGGGGATGGAGGTAATGCTGAGACAGTGGGGTTGAGTGCTGGTGAGTATATTTGCTCTAACCCCACTCCCTACCTCCTGGAAGAGTTGCAGACTGTAAGTGTTATCATCATCAGCGAAGAAGATGACTCCGGAGTGGCGGAGGGTACTGTTCATACGGATCCAACGCAGTCCCTCGTTCCTCTGCTCTGTACCTCGGGATTTCCATGGCCCCTTGTCTGCCTGCGGGGTCTGCACATGGAGATGAGTATAGGAAGCGATTCCCGAGCTGGCTAACAGCTCACTGACCAGGCGGCTCCGGAAAGGCGAGTCTTCCACCAGGATCCAGTGGAAATGCTGCAGTTGGCGGAAGGTGTTCGCCAGCCGGGTGAGCTCAGCCTTTTGTACCGGTCTGCTGTAAGTCGGTGTGATGGCATAGATGGTGGTGATGGAGTGGTTGGAGAGTGGCTCCACCCGGGCCAGTCCATGATTGCTGAATGAAAACAGAGGGCTCCACACGGAAGGTCTTCCCATATTACTGTACATCAGGATGATAACGATCAGGACCCAGAGCAGCAGGAGGGAGAAACGAGTGAAGGCAGCAGATTTCATCATGTACAGACTAAGTGAGGAGAGGTCAGGAGACTTCATACTTCTTTACAGAAAGGCACAGAGTTGTTATTGTGAAGAATCCTGTTCTGGCGGTACTTTTACCCCCAGCTATTCATTGTGACACGGCGACAACAGACACACCCAGAGACAAACTCGTGTTAACCCGCCTTGTGTCAGTGATAGTTCTTGTTAAACAGCTGGGAGAGAGAGATGGAAAGAGGATGGAGGGATGGAGAAAGGATGGAGAGAAGGAGCGAGATAGAGGGAGAGTGAGGCACGGAGAGAGAGAGGGATGGAGAGGGATGGCAAGAGGGATGGAGAGAGAGGGATAGAGGGATGGAGAGAGGGAAGCAGGAGTTGAAGGTTCCTTTCTAGCGCCCTGTTTCACGTCAGTGTCATTTGGGGGGAAATGAAGGAAACTGCGTGTCTTTATCCCTGTTCCACAGTAGCCGCAGCTTCCACAGTCAGACTGGAACCCACATGAAGCAGAGAGAGAGTAAGCAGATTGTCAGAGACATGGATCACCCTTTGAGGCAAACGGCACAGAGATTCCACAGCAAAAGGAGTGTGTTCCCTCTCGAGTCTTTAGCTTTTAGTGTTGTTTCAGCAGACTGGATTGTGGAGTGTCTCAGGAAGGTTTGATCATGCACACTTTGGTGGAACCGAATGCCGATCTTCAATCAGAGAAGCGAGGGATGTAAATTTCATCAGAACCTCAGACCCGAAACGTTAACTTTGCTTCTCTCTCCACTGATGCTGACAGACCTGCTGAGTATTTCCAGCACTTTTTGTTTTCGTTTCAGATTTCCAGCATCTGCCCTATTTTGCTTTCATAACAGAGTTGTATCCTTAAATTGAAGACATGAGATATAAACTTCTCAGGGACTAATTAAAGAACCACACAAAAATATTTCACTTTTAAGACTTTTACTATTGTTATGATCCTGTTCGGCACTGTTATCCTTTAAAAAGAGAAAGTCAAATACATAGTTATTGCTCAAAGAATTACTCCACAAGATTTCAAGTTTCAGGCAAAAAAAAATTACTGTGCAAGAGATAAACCAAGCAAAACACAACTAACAATGCCACAATTTGGGAACACATATGTAAAACTTAAAATCTGAACAGATCATGAAGACGAATACTTTAAACTCTAAATCTCAACAGAACACTCCTATTTGACTGTTACTGCCACCCCAAGAATTCCCCTATACTTTACAGGATCTTGGCGGTTTGATCACTTTTCCTGAGACCAATCCAAAGTGTACCATAGCTCTTCGGAATTCACTTTGACTTTCCTCAATCTCTCATTTGTCTTCTGAGATCGAAGATCTCCTGAGGATTCTCCTTCTAGCTTCAGCTAGGCAAATATTCCAGTTCTCTTCCAACACCTCCTGAATGTGGACTTCCCAACTTAGGCCTTGAAACAGAAACACCCCTAGTTCCTGATGGCCTCTTTGCTCCTGAGCCCAGCTGCTTTCAAAGCCAACAGCTTTCCAAAAACCAGCTGTGTGTCTGTCAGCAAGCACACAGATCAAAACACCAGTCGACACCCCTGCATCATCTATCTCCCTGCAATGTGGTATATGTGGGATGGCCCAGATAGCAATTTAAACTATTTATTTCCAACTCCAAATCTTCTTTTTTTCTGGGAAATTATATGAATATTTTAAACCCCTCATTGAGACAGCTACAGACACACTGTTTCCATCAAGAAGTTCAGAGAGATTCCCATTGTTTCAGGGTCTTCACACTTCCCATTCTGACCTTACTAAATAAATGTGGCCACCCTTTGATTTGTCACCACCCTCGGGTTGTTTGCCAGCTTCACAAACCAGGTGATTTCAGTTGTCTCGCATTAAAAAAAAAATTAATTCCCAAATTCAAAGTTACCTCTCGATAACTAATACAAACCATGAAGCAGGTGATTGTAACACCTTCCCCCCAGGTAAAAATGGAAATTCATCACTGTAGTGATGTGGTTTCATTGACATCAATAAGAACAAAGTAATTTATAACATGTTATACACTGAAACAACTACCTTATCACATGCAACACACATAATAGTCTCCCCCATTCCCACCAGATCGTCTTGACAATATTCCTTCGCTGAATTCGTAACCAGAATTCACATTCTTGATCAAATGATGATAACATTTAAGGACACTTCCAAAACTGTGGTATGCCAATGAACTTAATAAGTCTCTTTGAGGTGGTTGTAACACCTTCCCCCGAGGGAAAAATGGAAATTCCATAACTATAGTGATGTGTTTTGATTTACACCAAAATAAAATAATTTATAACATGCGTCATGCAGGCCCCACCTGCCAAGAGTGAGACACATTAATTTCACCACAGGGACATTAAATGTCAAATTGTTGCTGGCAAGAAGAGAACGCCTGTTACAAGGGGTTGCAGGCTGCTGGCCGGAAAGACATTTTTTGCATCCTTGCAGACACTTTTAGAACAAAGGAGCTATCCCCTGCTCCCAATACACAGAACAGACGTGGTCAGACCAGTTTAGTCACATGACTAACTGGCTTCTGCAGAGTTCGAACTGAGAGTTTTAAATTGGAGAAACAGTGTTTGAAGGCAGGAAGCTCTGTGCTCCTGGATTGAAAGGACCTCCTCTCCTCCTGTCTGTTCCTATCTCCTTCTCACGGAATTGAAACCCGCTGAAGACACATGAATCCCAAGAGAGAAAAGATTCCTTTGGAAAGCAAAAACAACCTGCAAAAGTGAGCTTGAAGAACCGTAACAAACTCTTCATATATTGCCTCAAACCTTACCACTTTATTTTTTCTTCTGCTCTTTCCTGTGTCTATTTGCATGTGCTTATTGTGTATGCATGCTAGCATGGGTGCGTCATTTATCCATAGGGATCAACCAAATTAGAGTTTAAGTTTAATAAAAATTCACTTTTCTTCTTTAAACTAAGAAAGCCTGTTTATGCTCATTTCTTTGCCTTAGAACTGGAAAGTGATGAACAAGGATTCACCAAGGGGGAGCTCAAAACAGTGTGCTTAAAATTAAACCTTGTTACAATAAGACCTGGTGAAGGCTGAGAGGGACCCCTAGACACCTTTCGCATCTGGTTGTAACAGAAATTTGGGGGTTCATCCGGGATTTTACCCATAGACAAATAAGGGAAATTGGAAGTGGGAAGCCAAATTGTTCCCAATCAAAAAAGAGCAAGATTAATACAAGTTTTCTTATGGTTGTGTGTGATTAAATGTTAACATGTCTGCAACTGAAGTAAGTAGCTCTCCAAGTCAGAGTGAAGTAACTTGGGATAAATTAAAAGCACTGTCTGTGGAGGAGTTGAGGAAAATGGCTGAGCAGTGTGGGGTCACTGCACATGGCAAGGCTAGGAAGTCTGAACTCCTAAGATTAGTGGCCAACCATTTTTCCCTTTAATCTGAAGAAGCAGAAACAGGATGAGAAGCAGAAACCCACTGGGTATTGTCAGCAAAGATACAATTGGAACAGAGGAAACTTAAAGTTAAGGAAAGGGAGAGGGAGAAATAGAGAACCTTGCAGAGGGAATGTGAAGAAAATGATAGACAGGAGAGAGAGAAAGAAAGACAGGAGAAGGAACGAGAGAGAAGAGAGAGAGAGAAAAAATATTCCAGAAAGAATGCAAAGACAGTTGAAGTGGCTTGAGTTACCTAGGGGGTGAAAACATGACCAATATGGAGGAGTGTAATTCAGGGCTGGGTACAGAATTGTTAAAACTAGCTCACCTAATCCCAAAATTCAATGAGGAAGATGTGGAGGTATTTTTGTGTCTTTTGAGAAACAGGAAAGGCAGCTAAAATGGACAGCTGAGACCTGGTCTCTTTTCATACAAAGCAAGCTAACTGGAAAAGCCCATGAGGTTTATTCCTTGTTGCCAGATGAGAGTTCATAAAATTATGAACTGACCAAAAATGCTATCCTTGGGGCATATGAATTAGTACCCAAAGCCTTTCGCCAAACATTTAGAACCCTCAAAAAGCAAGCTAATCAAACGTATCGGGAGTTGAAAGAAGTAAGCAGCTGGCTTTTGACAAGTGGCTGAGGGCTCGTAAAATACAGCTCAGCTATGAGAATCTCAGAGAAGTAATTCTGTTCGAGGAATTTAAACACTCTCTCCCACGCTCCATGAAGACCCATATAGAGGAGCAGTGGGTCCAGAGAGCCCTGAACATGTCCGTTCTGGCTGATGAGTTTGCTTTAATTTATAAGTCAGTTTTCCAGGGGAGAACCTTTCCTAATAATGCCTACAAATGAAAAATGTACAAAGGGTGGGAATGTGATATCCATCTAGGCAGTCCTGGAAGAGAAAGGAAAGCAGGAGACAAAAGGTGCCCTCTAGCTAAAAAGGAAGGTGCTGTGAGCAAGTGTGAGACCCGGAGACCCATGTGCTTCGATTGTAATAAAGCAGGGCATTTAAAAGCTGACTGCTGGAAACTAAAGGGGAACCTGGTAGGGTTAATCAGGGCACACTTGCTCAGTGAAGACGGGAACCTGATGCCTTGCACAGCAGAACAAGCTGTGGCTTTAACTGCAGTAAGAGTGCAACCCAGGAAGTTTACTACGGCCAGTGCAGGAAAAGTTAATAGGATTCCTGAAGGTTATCAGGGTTTTGTATTTGAAGGGAAATTAACACCATATCCTTTGAGTGGGGCAAGCAAGCCCATAGTGATTTGCAGGAGCACCGGGGCACCTAGATCCCTTTTACTGGGAAAAGACCTGACTTTTGCCCCAGAGAGTACAGTGAACACCAAAATGGTGGTGAATGGTATTGGAGGGCAGTGTATGCTTGTACCTGTTGTCATGCAGGCCACCTCTTGCCAAAAATAAGCGACACATTATTTCGCCACGTGAACATTAAAAACTTAAAGATGTTGCTGGGAATAAAAAAGGGCCTATCATGGGAAATGGCGGGCCCTCACAGAAAGGACCTTTTTTTGCATGCTGGCAGGCAGTGTTGGAACAAAGGACCCAGTCCCTGCTTCACCAGCACACAGAAGAGCTGGTCAGACCAGTTTAGCCACATGATTAACTGGCTGTTTGAATTTGAACTTGCCACAGAGTGTTTGAAGCTCAGAAAGTTGTTCGCTCCTGGACTGAAAAGATCTCTCTCCTGTGTGCTCCCATCTCTTTTTCACGGAACTGAAAACCATTGAAGACATATGAACCCCAAAAGAGAAAAGTCTCCGACAGTGAACAAGATTTAAGAAGAATACTGGGCCCCAATGAAATGTAAGATCTACCTACAATCAAGGACTACAGCGAGGTCGAAGCACAGTAAAAAAACCCTCTTCAGAGATCGCCTCAAACCTCTCCATTTTATTTTTTCTTCTGCTCTTTTCTGTCCCTATGTGCATGTGCTTTTGCTTATCGTGTATACATGCCAGCGTGGGGCACGATGTGTATCCATAGACGTTAACCGAATTAGAGTTTAAGTTTACGGTTTAATAAATGTTATTTTTCTTCTTTAAACCTAAGAAAGACTGTTTATGCTATTTTCTTTGCCTTATAATTGGAAAGTTGTGAGGAAGGATTCATCAAGGTGGAGCTCAAAACATAGTGTGTTTAAAAATTAAACCCTGTTATAGTTAGACCAGGTGAAGGCTGAAAAGACCCCAAGACACCTTTCTCACCGGGTCGTAACACTGTACACAGGGTGCACCTGGAGTGTGACTGAGTTTCAGGACCTGTGACCGTAGGGATTGTCCCTAGTTTGCCTGTGGACGGGATTGACCTGCTCCTAGGTAATGAACTGGCGGGTGAAAAGGTGGTCCCCCTCCCCCCCCCCCCCCCTGCCCCCAGTAGTGAAAGAAAGACATTAGGAGGTCAGAGAGACAGGGCAGTGACAGGAGACAGACCCTGCAGTTTCCCTGAATGTGTAGTGGATCAGACCATGATCAAACCAGGGCCCCCAGAGGAGACTGAATTAGCACTGCAGGCAGATGACCAGATCAGTCTGTCTGAGATTTTCTTTGGTAAGTTAGGAGACCCAGGGAATGAATTAAATGGATTTTCCCTAGCTGAGACTCAGCGAGCCGACCCAGTATTGTGAGAGTTAGCACAGGCTGCCCAGTCTGAAAGTGAAGCAGAGGGAGTCCCTGATTGCTACTATTTAAAGAATGAGGTACTGATGAGGAAGTGGAGTTCTCCTCACAGACCTGAGGGCAAGGAGTGGACAGTTCACCAGTTAGTGGTGCCACAGAGGTACTGGAGTAGAAATATTAAGATTGGCCCATGAGACTACAGTGGGCTGTACATACTGGTATACAAAAGACCAAAGCCCGCATAAGACAGCAGTTTGACTGGCCAAAACTCCACAAAGATGTAGTGGAGTACTGCAGGTGTTGCCACATGCACCAGGTTGAGGAGAAACCCCAACCTACAGTAAAACCTGCATTTCCTACATCCTGTACCAGTGTTCGGAGGACCCTCCAGCAGAGGTGAACTGTAAGGGACCCCCGCCGAGAACAAAAGGGGACAGGCAGGCACTCGGCTGGAAAAAGGTTAGACAGGGAAAGGGCAAAAGTGACCAAAAGGGCAGGTTTCAGGAAGTCTGCGAGGAATCCCGGATGAAATCCCTTACTGTCTGGTCAGCCAACCCCGAAATATTATAAAACTTAGACCCCACATCCTCCTGTGTAAATGCAGACTCTAGAATCACACCACCAGAATTGCTAACAGCCTTTACAGGAACCTGCAGAGACAAAGAGAGAACCCGAGGGGCAGAGAAATCCTGAGGGTGATGCCTCACCTAGTTAAAGCGCTGCAGAGGAGTACAGAAAACTCTGCACAAATACCTGCAGATATGAGTGTCCCAGAGAACAAAGGGGAGATTAACAATGAATCCTGCCCAACAGTCATAATGACCCATCCCCTGAAGTCAAAAAACTTTGCATGACTCATCAAAGCACTGAAAGAGAGTTCAGGATAGATCCGCCCACTACTAATTCTCCTAGAAAAAAATACCTCAGCAGGAACAATGGTTCGAGGCAGTCATGGAAAGGGGTGAAGTGAAGAAAAACATCCCCAAAGAGCCACATGTTTATTGGAATGACAAAAAGGGGAAATTAAAGCAGCACTGGCACCCAGAGAAGACAATTTTAATAAGTTTTATGATTTATGAATGAATGGGAATGAATGAGTGAAATGGATGGTTTTTTTGTATCTTATATATATTTTTCTCAATCCTTTTAATGAAATGTGCCTTTTTTCCAAATCTCACTTCATTCCCCTGGGTGTGGAGGTGTCATGCAGGGCCCCACCTGCCAAGAATGTGGCACATTAATTTCGCCACATGGACATTAAATTGCAAATTGTTGTTGGGGAGAGGAGAAGGCCTAGAACACGGGGTTGCAGGCCACTGGCCGGAAAGACATTTTTTGCATACTAGCAGACACTGTTGGAACAAGGGAGCTAACCCTACTCCCAATACACAGAACAGATGTGGTCAGAGTAGTTTACTACATGACTAACTGGCTGTTGCAGCATTTGAACTGAGTTTTAAATTGGAGAAGCAGTGTTTGAAGACAGAAAGCTCTGTGCTCCTGGATTGAAAGGACCTCCTCTCTTCCTGTCTGTTCCCATCTCTTTCTCATGGAACTGAAACCCACTGAAGACACATGAACCCCAAGAGACAAAAGTCTCCTACAGTGAACAAGGTTTAAGAAGAATACTGGGCCCCAATGAGAAGCAAGTTCGACTGACAAACAAGGACTCTACAGGGAGCTCAAAGAACCATAACAAAAGGAAACTCTTCAGCTATTGCCTCAAACCTTTCCACTTTATTTTTCTTCTGCTCTTTTCTGTCTCTATTTGCATGCTAGCGTGGGGCGTGGCGTGTATCCTTAGGCGTTAACCAAATTAGAGTTTTTCGTTTAAGTTTAATAAATTTCACTTTTCTTCTTTAAACCTAAGAAAGCCTACTTGTGCTCATTTCTTTGTCTTATAATTGGAAAGCGGTGAACAAGGATTCACCAAGGGAGAGCTCAAAACATGGTGTGTTTAAAATTAAACCCTGTTACAGTCGGACCAGGTGAAGACTGAGAGGGACCCCTAGACACCTTTCTCACCTGGACGTAACACACATATACAACTCCAATTTCTTTCTCACACACATATAAAACCCCGATCACTCTCACACATGTATATACAGTCTTTCTCCACACATCCAATCCCTGCACCATGCACACAGTATGTCTCAGCCAGCCAGACACAAACCCAACACACAGTCTCTCTTAGACATTCTGTTATGACCAGGTGAGCAATGACTAGGGGTCTTTTGATATCTTTACCTGGTCATATTGTAACAAGGTTAAATTTTTAAACACACTGTGTTTTGAGCTCCCCTTTGTGTGAATCGTTGTTCACAATTTCTAATTGTAAAGTAAAGAAATGAGCACAAACAGGCTTTCTTTGCTTTAAAGCAGAAAGATGAAATTTATTAAACCTTAAACTTAACCTCTAATACAGTTCACGCTTATGGATATATGATACGCTCATGCTGGCATGCACGTGCGATATAAACATAGAGAACAGCAGAAGAAAAGATAAGTAGAAGAGTTTGAAGCAATATCTTGTTGATGTTTCTCAAGCTCGCTGTAGTCCTGATTGATGAAATAGTCTTGCGTTTCATTGAGGCCCAGTATTAGTCTTCTTAAAACCTTGGTCACGAGGCAAACCTTTCTCTCTTTGAGTTTCACATGTTTTCACAAGATTCAGTTCCATGGGAAGAGATGAAGGCAGGTGGACAGGAGAGGAGATGTTCTCAGTTCCAGGAGAGGTCTTTACTCCATGAGCACACGGCTTTGTCTTGATCCCTTTCTTGGGAGTTTAATATTTAAAAAGCTCCCAGGGTGCTCAGCAGGTTAGTCATGTGACCAGCTCCTTATATGGAACAGTCAGTTCAAAATCCTTTGTTGGAAGTTCTAATCCAAAAGCTCCAGCCAGCTGGACATGTGACTATAACTGGTTTGACCACTTCTGTGTATTGGAGAGACAGGGGCTGGCTCCCTTTGTTTCCACATTGTCTTCTAATATGCAAATATCCTTCCAGTCTGAGATTGCAATTGTTTACACTTTAATGTTTGTGCTGCGAGATAATGTGTGCCTCAGTCTTGGCAGGTGGGGTTTGCCTGATAATACACATAGAGATACTCTGCTCCCAAAATACACACAGTGGGTTAAATTTTACCAGCCTGTTGACACCACGGGTTGTGGCGCAAGGGCCAGTAAGTTATGTCAAGAAGGGCCCGCCGCATATTACTGGTGGTGGCGGGACCTCGGTGCGGACCCCCTGCCACATGGCGGTGGCACAACAATTAGCATGTGGTAAATGGTACTTACCTGTGCTGATTATGCAACCTGCCACCTCTCCATCGACACTTCCTGATTTTTCAATGAACGGGCGGGCGTCACGTGCCGTGCCGTTTACGATTAGAAAAGCCGGCGGGTCCACAGAGGCAGAAAGTTTCGCGGCAGAAGGTAAGTTTCTTTTCAGGGGTCTCACTCTGTATACCTAAAGGGAGGAGGGAGGGGGGAGTACAGGGGTCTCACTCTGTATACCTAAAGGGAGGAGGGAGGGGGGAGCACAGGGGTCTCACTCTGTATACATAAAGGGAGGAGGGAGGGGGGAGTACAGGGGTCTCACTCTGTATATTTAAAGGGAGGAGGGAGGGAGGAGTACAGGGGTCTCACTCTGCATATCTAAAGGGAGGGGGGAGTACAGGGGTCTCACTCTGTATACCTAAAGGGAGGAGGGAGGGGGGAGTACTGGGTTCTCACTCTGTATATTTAAAGGGAGGAGGGAGGGGGGAATACAGGGGTCTCACTCTGCATATCTAAAGGGAGGAGGGAGGGGGGAGTACAGGAGTCTCACTCTGCATATCTAAAAGGAGGAGGGAGGGGGGAGTACAGGGGTCTCACTCTCCATATCTAAAGGGAGGGGGGAGGGGGGAGTACAGGGGTCTCACTCTGCATATCTAAAGGGAGGGGGGAGGGGGGAGTACAGGGGTCTCACACTGCATATCTAAAGGGAGGAGGGAGGGGGGAGTACAGGAGTCTCACTCTGCATATCTAAAGGGAGGAGGGAGGGGGGAGTACAGGGGTCTCACTCTGTATATCTATAGGGAGGAGGGAGGGGGAGTACAGGGGTCTCACTCTGTATATCTATAGGGAGGAGGGAGGGGGGGAGTTCAGGGGTCTCACTCTGTATATCTAAAGGGAGGAGGGAGGGGGGAGTACAGGGGTCTCACTCTGCATATCTAAAGGGAGGAGGGAGGGGGGAGTACAGGGGTCTCACTCTGCATATCTAAAGGGAGGAGGGAGGGGGGAGTACAGGAGTCTCACTCTGCATATCTAAAGGGAGGAGGGAGGGGGGAGTACAGGGGTCTCACTCTGTATATCTATAGGGAGGAGGGAGGGGGGAGTTCAGGGGTCTCACTCTGTATATCTAAAGTGAGGAGGGAGGGGGGAGTACAGGGGTCTCACTCTGTATATCTAAAGTGAGGAGGGAGGGGGGAGTACAGGGGTCTCACTCTGTATATCTATAAGGAGGAGGGAGGGGGGAGTACAGGGGTCTCACTCTGTATACCTAAAGGGAGTAGGGAGGGGGGAGTACAGGGGTCTCACTCTGTATACCTAAAGAGAGGAGGGAGGGGAGAGTACAGGGGTCTCACTCTGGATACGTAAAGGGAGGAGGGAGGGGGGAGTACAGGGGTCTCACTCTGGATACCTAAAGCGAGGAGGGAGGGGGGAGTACAGGGTCTCACTCTGTACATCTAAAGGGAGGAGGGAGGGGGGAGTACAGGGGTCTCACTCTGTATACCTAAAGGGAGGAGGGATGGGGGAGTACAGGGGTCTCACTCTGCATATCTAAAGGGAGGGGGGAGTACAGGGTCTCACTCTGTACATCTAAAAGGAGGAGGGAGGGGGGAGTACAGGGGTCTCACTCTGCATATCTAAAGGGAGGGGGGAGTACAGGGGTCTCACTCTGTATATTTAAAGGGAGGAGGGAGGGGGGAGTACAGGGGTTTCACTCTGTATATTTAAAGGGAGGAGGGAGGGGGGAGTACAGGGGTCTCACTCTGCATATCTAAAGGGAGGGGTGAGTACAGGGGTCTCACTCTGTATATTTAAAGGGAGGAGGGAGGGGGGAGTACAGGGGTCTCACTCTGTACATCTAAAAGGAGGAGGGAGGGGGGAGTACAGGGGTCTCACTCTGCATATCTAAAGGGAGGGGGGAGTACAGGGGTCTCACTCTGTATATTTAAAGGGAGGAGGGAGGGGGGAGTACAGGGGTTTCACTCTGTATATTTAAAGGGAGGAGGGAGGGGGGAGTACAGGGGTCTCACTCTGCATATCTAAAGGGAGGGGTGAGTACAGGGGTCTCACTCTGTATATTTAAAGGGAGGAGGGAGGGGGGAGTACAGGGGTCTCACTCTGTATATTTAAAGGGAGGAGGGAGGGGGGAGTACAGGGGTCTCACTCTGTATATTTAAAGGGAGGAGGGAGGGGGGAGTACAGGGGTCTCACTCTGCATATCTAAAGGGAGGGGTGAGTACAGGGGTCTCACTCTGTATATTTAAAGGGAGGAGGGAGGGGGGAGTACAGGGGTCTCACTCTGTATATTTAAAGGGAGGAGGGAGGGGGGAGTACAGGGGTCTCACTCTGTATATTTAAAGGGAGGAGGGAGGGGGGAGTACAGGGGTCTCACTCTGCATATCTAAAGGGAGGAGGGAGGGGGGAGTACAGGGGTCTCACTCTGTATATCTAAAGGGAGGAGGGAGGGGGGAGTACAGGAGTCTCACTCTGCATATCTAAAGGGAGGAGGGAGGGGGGAGTACAGGAGTCTCACTCTGTATATCTAAAGGGAGGAGGGAGGGGGGAGTACAGGGGTCTCACTCTGTATATTTAAAGGGAGGAGGGAGGGGGGAGTACAGGGGTCTCACTCTGCATATCTAAAGGGAGGGGGGAGTAAAGGGGTCTCACTCTGTATACCTAAAGGGAGGAGGGAGGGGGGAGTACTGGGTTCTCACTCTGTATATTTAAAGGGAGGAGGGAGGGGGGAGTACAGGGGTCTCACTCTGCATATCTAAAGGGAGGGGGGAGTACAGGGGTCTCACTCTGCATATCGAAAGGGAGGAGGGAGGGGGGAGTACAGGGGTCTCACTCTGTATATATAAAGGGAGGAGGGAGGGGGGAGTACAGGAGTCTCACTCTGCATATCGAAAGGGAGGAGGGAGGGGGGAGTACAGGGGTCTCACTCTGCATATCTATAAGGAGGAGGGAGGGGGGAGTACAGGAGTCTCACTCTGCATATCTAAAGGGAGGAGGGAGGGGGGAGTACAGGGGTCTCACTCTGCATATCTATAAGGAGGAGGGAGGGGGGAGTACAGGGGTCTCACTCTGTATATCTAATGGGAGGAGGGAGGGGGTAGTACAGGGGTCTCACTCTGCATATCTATAAGGAGGAGGGAGGGGGGAGTACAGGGGTCTCACTCTGTATATCTAATGGGAGGAGGGAGGGGGTAGTACAGGGGTCTCACTCTGTATACCTAAAGGGAGTAGGGAGTGGGGAGTACAGGGGTCTCACTCTGTATATCTAAAGGGAGGAGGGAGTGGGGAGTACAGGGGTCTCACTCTGTATACCTAAAGGGAGGAGGGAGTGGGGAGTACAGGGGTCTCACTCTGTATACCTAAAGGGAGGAGGGAGGGGGGAGTACAGGTGTCTCACTCTGGATACCTAAAGGGAGGAGGGAGGGGGGAGTACAGGGGTCTCACTCTGTATATTTAAAGGGAGGAGGGAGTGGGGAGTACAGGGGTCTCACTCTGTATACCTAAAGGGAGGAGGGAGTGGGGAGTACAGGGGTCTCACTCTGTATACCTAAAGGGAGGAGGGAGGGGGGAGTACAGGTGTCTCACTCTGGATACCTAAAGGGAGGAGGGAGGGGGGAGTACAGGGGTCTCACTCTGTATATTTAAAGGGAGGAGGGAGGGGGGAGTACAGGGGTCTCACTCTGTATACCTAAAGGGAGGAGGGAGGGGGGAGTACAGGGTCTCACTCTGTATATCTAAAGGGAGGAGGGAGGGGGGAGTACTGGGGTCTCACTCTGTATATTTAAAGGGAGGAGGGAGGGGGCATTACAGGGGTCTCACTCTGTATATCTATAAGGAGGAGGGAGGGGGGAGTACAGGGGTCTCACTCTGTATATCTATAGGGAGGAGGGAGGGGGGAGTACAGGGGTCTCACTCTGTATATCTAAAGGGAGGAGGGAGTGGGGAGTACAGGGGTCTCACTCTGTATACCTAAAGGGAGGAGGGAGTGGGGAGTACAGGGGTCTCACTCTGTATATCTAAAGGGAGGAGGGAGTGGGGAGTACAGGGGTCTCACTCTGTATACCTAAAGGGAGGAGGGAGTGGGGAGTACAGGGGTCTCACTCTGTATATCTAAAGGGAGGAGGGAGGGGGGAGTACAGGGGTCTCACTCTGTATATCTATAAGGAGGAGGGAGGGGGGAGTACAGGGGTCTCACTCTGTATATTTAAAGGGAGGAGGGAGTGGGGAGTACAGGGATCTCACTCTGTATACCTAAAGGGAGGAGGGAGTGGGGAGTACAGGAGTCTCACTCTGTATACCTAAAGGGAGGAGGGAGTGGGGAGTACAGGGGTCTCACTCTGTATACCTAAAGGGAGGAGGGAGGGGGGAGTACAGGGGTCTCACTCTGTATATCTAAAGGGAGGAGGGAGTGGGGAGTACAGGGGTCTCACTCTGTATACCTAAAGGGAGGAGGGAGTGGGGAGTACAGGGGTCTCACTCTGTATACCTAAAGGGAGGAGGGAGGGGGGAGTACAGGGGTCTCACTCTGTATACCTAAAGGGAGGAGGGAGGGGGGAGTACCGGGGTCTCACTCTGTATATCTAAAGGGAGGAGGGAGTGGGGAGTACAGGGGTCTCACTCTGTATACCTAAAGGGAGGAGGGAGTGGGGAGTACAGGGGTCTCACTCTGTATACCTAAAGGGAGGAGGGAGGGGGGAGTACAGGGGTCTCACTCTGGATACCTAAAGGGAGGAGGGAGGGGGGAGTACAGGGGTCTCACTCTGTATATTTAAAGGGAGGAGGGAGGGGGGAGTACAGGGGTCTCACTCTGTATACCTAAAGGGAGGAGGGAGGGGGGAGTACAGGGTCTCACTCTGTATATCTAAAGGGAGGAGGGAGGGGGGAGTACAGGGGTCTCACTCTGTATATTTAAAGGGAGGAGGGAGGGGGGAGTACAGGGTCTCACTCTGTATATCTATAAGGAGGAGGGAGGGGGGAGTACAGGGGTCTCACTCTGTATATCTAAAGGGAGGAGGGAGTGGGGAGTACAGGGGTCTCACTCTGTATACCTAAAGGGAGGAGGGAGGGGGGAGTACAGGGGTCTCACTCTGTATATCTAAAGGGAGGAGGGAGGGGGGCATTACAGGGGTCTCACTCTGTATATCTAAAGGGGGGAGGGAGGGGGGAGTACAGGGGTCTCACTCTGTATATTTAAAGGGAGGAGGGAGGGGGGAGTACAGGGTCTCACTCTGTATATCTAAAGGGAGGAGGGAGGGGGGAGTACAGGGGTCTCACTCTGTATATCTAAAGGAATGGGGGAGTACAGGGGTCTCACTCTGCATATCTAAAGGGAGGAGGGATGGGGGAGTACAGGGGTCTCACTCTGTATATTTAAAGGGAGGAGGGAGGGGGGAGTACAGGGTCTCACTCTGTATATCTAAAGGGAGGAGGGAGGGGGGAGTACAGGGGTCTCACTCTGTATATCTAAAGGAAGGGGGGAGTACAGGGGTCTCACTCTGTATATCTAAAGGGAGGAGGGAGGGGGGAGTACAGGGGTCTCACTCTGTATATCTAAAGGAAGGGGGGAGTACAGGGGTCTCACTCTGTATATCTAAAGGAAGGGGGGAGTACAGGGGTCTCACTCTGTACATTTAAAGGGAGGAGGGATGGGGGAGTACAGGGGTCTCACTCTGTATATCTAAAGGAAGGGGGGAGTACAGGGGTCTCACTCTGTATATCTAAAGGAAGGGGGGAGTACAGGGGTCTCACTCTGTACATTTAAAGGGAGGAGGGATGGGGGAGTACAGGGGTCTCACTCTGTATATATAAAGGGAGGAGGGAGGGGGGGAGTACAGGGTCTCACTCTGTATATCTAAAGGGAGGAGGGAGGGGGGCATTACAGGGATCTCACTCTGTATATTTAAAGGGAGGAGGGAGGGGGGAGTACAGGGGTCTCACTCTGTATATATAAAGGGAGGAGGGAGGGGGGAGTACAGGGGTCTCACTCTGTATATCTAAAGGAAGGAGGGAGGGGGGAGTACAGGAGTCTCACTCTGTATATCTAAAGGAAGGAGGGAGGGGGGAGTACAGGGGTCTCACTCTGTATATCTAAAGGGAGGAGGGAGGGGGGAGTACAGGAGTCTCACTCTGTATATCTATAGGGAGGAGGGAGGGGGGGAGTACAGGGGTCTCACTCTGTATATTTAAAGGGAGGAGGGAGGGGGGAGTACAGGGGTCTCACTCTGTATATCTAAAGGGAGGAGGGAGGGGGGAGTACAGGGGTCTTACTCTGTATATCTAAAGGGAGGAGGGAGGGGGGAGTACAGGAGTCTCACTCTGTATATTTAAAGGGAGGAGGGAGGGGGGAGTACAGGGGTCTCACTCTGCATATCTAAAGGGAGGGGGGAGTACAGGGGTCTCACTCTGTATACCTAAAGGGAGGAGGGAGGGGGGAATACAGGGGTCTCACTCTTTATATCTAAAGGGAGGAGGGAGGGGGGAGTACAGGAGTCTCACTCTGTATATTTAAAGGGAGGAGGGAGGGGGGAGTACAGGGGTCTCACTCTGCATATCTAAAGGGAGGGGGGAGTACAGGGGTCTCACTCTGTATACCTAAAGGGAGGAGGGAGGGGGGAATACAGGGGTCTCACTCTGCATATCTAAAGGGAGGGGGGAGTACAGGGGTCTCACTCTGCATATCTAAAGGGAGGGGGGAGGACAGGGTTCTCACTCTGTATATATAAAGGGAGGAGGGAGGGGGGAATACAGGGGTCTCACTCTGCATATCTAAAGGGAGGGGGGAGTACAGGGGTCTCACTCTGCATATCTAAAGGGAGGAGGGAGGGGGGAGTACAGGAGTCTCACTCTGCATATCTAAAGGGAGGAGGGAGGGGGGCATTACAGGGGTCTCACTCTGTATATCTATAAGGAGGAGGGAGGGGGGAGTACAGGGGTCTCACTCTGTATATTTAAAGGGAGGAGGGAGGGGGAGTACAGGGGTCTCACTCTGCATATCTAAAGGGAGGGGGGAGTACAGGGGTCTCACTCTGTATATTTAAAGGGAGGAGGGAGGGGGGAGTACAGGGGTCTCACTCTGCATATCTAAAGGGAGGAGGGAGGGGGGAGTACAGGGGTCTCACTCTGTATATCTAAAGGGAGGAGGGAGGGGGGAGTACAGGGGTCTCACTCTGTATATCTAAAGGGAGGAGGGAGGGGGGAGTACAGGGGTCTCACTCTGTATACCTAAAGGGAGGAGGGAGGGGGAGTACAGGGTCTCACTCTGTATATTTAAAGGGAGGAGGGAGGGGGGAGTACAGGGGTCTCACTCTGTATACCTAAAGGGAGGAGGGAGGGGGGAGTACAGGGGTCTCACTCTGCATATCTAAAGGGAGGAGGGAGGGGGGCATTACAGGGGTCTCACTCTGTATATTTAAAGGGAGGAGGGTGGGGGGAGTACAGGGGTCTCACTCTGTATATCTAATGGGAGGAGGGAGGGGGTAGTACAGGGGTCTCACTCTGCATTCGGAAAGGGAGGGGGTCTGGGATTACTGGAGGGAAAGCTCTGCTGGCATGAAGGGAGGTACTGTGTACCATCCCTCCGTTAACAGTGTACGCTCTGTGTTTGTTCGTGTTTGTGAGGGGGCAATGGCACATGAGTCACACTGTGTGTGGGGAGGATGTCAGTAAGGGCAGGAGCATTACGGTCGGATGGATGGTGGAGGCAATCGATTCAGCTGGTAGGATCTTGTTGTGGTCATGCTGTGCCACTCTGAGTGTTGGCCAAGATGGGCAATGCCATCGCACACCACATAGTTGATCCAGGAAAGCAGCTGATGTACCCGTCAATACTAATCCCTGCCCTGTTAGGAACCTTCGAATACATGCAGGGTTCAACTTTATTTATCACATGGAAATCGGTTTGGCTCATCCTACATTGTGTGATCCTGTGCTTCTGAGGATCTGTATGCACCAGAGACAATACCGACAGGCAGGTGTGATCCACGTAGAGGCCCCCGGTCATGAGCAGCCATGAGCTCCAAGGGGAGCTTGCCATTACGGTTGCCGTGCATCTACCGGCCACACATGACATGCCATTGGCTGTCACAGCCCCAGTGTTAGAGGAGATTGCTCATGTGGAGAGGGTTGTGACACATCTCTGTACCCTGCTCAAGGATAACCTGCAGCCCATGGGCTCCGGTGGACATCCCATGCCTTTGTTCTTCATAGTGGCTGCAGTTCTCAAGCCTGACACCTCTCCAGCCTTTTAGGGGCCCACCAGAGACCTTTGTGGGGTCACACAGTCAGCAGTGCACCGCTGTATCAGGGAGGTCACCAATGCCCTGCACCAGAGAGCCAGTGAGTTTGTTCACTTCAGGACGGACTCTCACAGCCAGGCCCAGAGGGCCATTGGTTCTGGCACCATTGCCAGAGAACCATAGGTTGCCATGTTCATGGACTGCACTCATGTGGCTATCAGGCTTCCCGCTAGGCTACCACCTGCAGACTTCACCAATAAAGGAAACCTCTCAATCTAGGTGAAGCTGGTATGTGAACACCCCAGATGTGTCATACAAATCTGGGAGCGCTTCTCAGGGAACTGCCATAACACCTGGGTCTTGTGCCAATCCCAGCTGTCACCGCTGTTCACTGAACTGGCTCAGATGGAGTGGTGGCTTCTTTGCAGACATGGCTCCCGATACCAGTGAGAGACTCCACCACTGCTGCAGAGGAGAGATACAACGCCAGCCATTGAGCTACATGAGCAACCATTGAGCAGGAGATCAGCATGCTGAAAGAGCACCTCCAATGCCTGTATGGACAGGATGATGCCCTGTACTACAGGCCGAAAAGGCCAGCTCCTTTCTTTGCTGCTCTGCACAACTACACACCCAATAGAGGCCAGGCCTGGTATGATGACGAGAGACTTCAACAGGATTCCTCTTCTCACTATGAGGACGCTGAGGACCTACAAAATGAAAGACACATGGTAGGGCAGATGGCACCCAGGCTCTGCACACAGGGCTAGCAGTGAGCTAGGGATGTACGGAAATGGCTTATCAGACAAAAGCTGTCTGCTCCATAGGAACTGACATGAGCTCTGCAAGCTGCACATCATCCTCACTCACCTGCTGTGCGACATAGAAACATAGAAAAATAGGAGTAGGAGTAGGCCATTCGGCCCTTCGGGCCTGCTCTGCCATGCAAAAAAGATCATGGCTGATCGTCTAATTAAGTACCCTGTTCCTGCTTTCTCCCCATATCCCTTGATCCCTTTGACATTAAGAAATATATCCAGCTCCTTCTTGAATATATTTAATGACTTGGCCTCCACTGTCTTCTGCAGTAGAGAATTCCACAGGTTCACCACCCTCTGAGTGACGACATTTCTCCTCATCTTGGTTCTAAATGGCATTCCCCGCATCCTGAAACTGTGACCCCTGGTTCTGGACTCTCCAGCCATCGGGAACATCCTCCCTGCATCTAGCCTGTCTAGTCCTGTTAGAATTTTATAGGTTTCTGTGAGAGCCCCTCTCATTCTTCTAAACTCTAGTGAATATAGGCCTAGTCGACCCAATCTCTCCTCATACGTCAATCCTGCCATCCCAGGAATCAGTCCAGTAAATCTTCTTTGCACTCCCCCCATGGCAAGAACATCCTTCCTCAGATAAGGTGAACAAAACTGCACACAATACTCCAGATGTGGTCTCACCAAGGCCCTGTATAACTGCAGTAAGACATCCTTGCTCCTGTACTCTAATCCTCTTGCAATGAAGGCCATCATACCATTCACCTTCCTAACTGCTTGCTGCACCTGAATGCTTGCTTTCAGCGACTGGTGTACAAGGACACCCAGGTCTCGATGCACCTCCCCCTTTCCCAATCTATTACCAATCAGAATATATTATGGGCGGCACAGTGGCGCAGTGGTTAGCACCGCGGCCTCACAGCTCTAGGGACCTGGGTTCGATTCCGGGTAATGCCTGTGCGTAGTTTGCAAGTTCTCCCCATGTCTCCCAGTGTGTGCGTGGGTTTTCGCCAGGTGCTCCAGTTTCCTCCCACATCCAAAGACTTGCAGGTGATAGGTAAATTGGCCGTTGTAAATTGCTCCTAGTGTAGGGAGGTGATAGGGAATATGGGATTACTATAGGGTTAGTATAAATGGGTGGTTGTTGGTCAGCACAGACTCGGTGGGCCGAGGGGCCTGTTTCTGTGCTGTATCTCTAAATAAAAATAAATAATCTGCCTTTCTGTTTTTACAACCAAAGTGGATAACCTCACATTTATCCACGTTATACTGCATGTGCCATGCATTTGCCCACTCACCCAACTTGTCCAAATCACATTGGAGCCTCTTTGCATCCTCATCACAGCTCACGCTCCCCCCCAGCTTTGTGTTGTCTGCAAACTTGGAAATGTTACATTTAGTTCCCTCACCCAAGTCATTATATATATTGTGAATAGCTGGGGCCCAAGCAACCCCACTAGTCACTGCCTGCCACCTGGAAAAAGACCCGTTTATTCCTACTCACTGTTTCCTGTCTGTCAACCAATTCTCAATCCATGCCAGTATATTACCCCCAATCCCATGTGCTTTAATTTTGCACACTGACCTCTTATGTGGGACCTTATCAAAAGCCTTCTGAAAATACAAATACACCACATCCATTGGTTTTCCCTTATCTATTCTACTAGTTACATCCTCAAAAATCTCCATTAGATTTGTTAGGTATGATTTCCTTTTCATAAACCCATGCTGACTTTGTCCAATCCCGTTTATGTTTTCCAGGTTCTGCTATCACATCCTTTATAATAGACTCTAGTATTTTCCCCACTACTGATGTAAGGCTAACTGGTCTCTAATTCCCTGTTTTTTCGCTCCCACCTTTTTTAAATAGTGGGGTTACATTTGCCACCCTCCAATCTGTTAGGAACTCTTCCACAGTCTATAGAATTTTGGAAGATGACCACCAATGCATCCACTATTTCCAGGGCCACTTCCGTTAGTATTCTGGGAAGTAGATTATCAGGCCCTGGAGATTTGTCAGCCTTTAACCCCATTAATTTCCCTCACACTACTTTTTTTACTAATACTGATTTCCTTCATTTCCTTCCTCTCATTAGACCCTTGGTTCCCTAACATATCTGGGAGGTTATTTGTGTCCTCCTTTGTGAGGACAGAACCAAAGTACATGTTGAATTGTTCTGCCATTTGTTTGTTCCCCATTATAATTTCCCCCGTTTCTGACTGTAAGGAACCTGCATTTGTCTTCACTAATCTTTTTCTCTTCACATATTTATAGAAGCTTTTACAGTCAGTTTTTACGTTCCCCGCAAGTTTACTCTCATATTTTATTTTCTCCCGCTTAATCAACATATTTGTCCTACTTTGCTGAATTCTAAACTGCTCCCAATCCTCAGACTTGCTGCTTTTTCTGGCAATTTTATCTGCCTCCTCTTTGGATGTAATACTATCCCTCATTTCTTTTGTAAGCCATTGTTGAGCCACCTTTATTTTTGCACCAGACAGGAATGAATAATTGTACTGATTCACCAGTCCACATCTGCAGCATCTCTGTGTAAACCATTAGAGGCAGCAGCTGACTGAGCCAATGTCCATGTCACTGAGTCCGTGGAAATGCTCATGAGTAATGGTGGCATGGCAATGATGTGATTGCATAGATTGGCTCTCCTGAAGGGCCAACGGTGCAAAGGGATGTGACATTGGCTCCACATGCTGGCACACATCATTTGTACAGAGAAAAGGACAGTGCTGGGGTCACTCAGCTGGTCAGGTAGCATCTGCGGAGAGAGAAGCAGAGTTAACTTTCAGGTCTGTGAACTTGGACAAGTTAACTCTGCTTCTCTCTCCACAGATGCTGCCTGACCTGCTGGATTTCTGCAGCACTTTCTGCTTTGCTGCCAGATTGACAGCAGCCCCACTCTTCAGCAGTCAGGTAAGTATTTCTTTGACTGCTGTCAGGAAGCAGATGCTGGAGCGCTTAAAATAGGGCCCAGTATCTGCTGCACAGCTGTCTAAACTCTCTCACTGCGCCAAATGTCCCGCCTTTCCCTACATAATATTCGGTTGGAGGGAGGGGGGTTGCCGTGCAGCCTCAATGGAAATGAGCCCCCATGATTAATATCACGGGGGCTCAGCGGCAGCCGGCGAATGTGGGCACCTGCTGAGTTCAAAGTGCACCACCAGGGAGCATGGCACACCAGTAAGATTCAGCCCAGTATCTTTCACACACACACACACAATTATCCAGCCTCACCATCACACATCTACACATCTGCCAGCACATTCTCTCAAACAAGAATCGGTGTGAAAGGCTTCTCAATCGAACTGCAGAGTAATGAGATAAATGTCAAAAGGAAATAATTATAAAGATTCACTGAGACCAGAAACCAGGAAAAGAGAGAATGAAAGACCCAGAAATCACTGAGCTTTAGTGAAAGATAAACTAGAGAGAGAGAAAGAGAGAGTGAAAGTCAGAAAGGAAGTGACAGAATTGGAAGCAGACAAAAAGAGATGGAAAAACAAGAAGAAATAATATGTGAACTAGAAACTCAAACAGATCGATGGAATGAACTGGAGAACAGCAATAGAAAGTAAAGAGTGAAGGGAGAGAGAATGAATAGTGAGATAGAGAGGTGATAGAAAACATATAGCCAGAGTGGAGGGAGGGAGAAAGAGAGAGTGGTGCAAGGATATACACAGAAAGAGTGAAGCAAAGGAGAGTGTGGAGGGGTGAGGATAACAATAGATAGGATGCAGAGAGCAGGTACGGTGAAGATAGCAAATGTGCAGAGTGTTGGTAAAAGATGTTTAGACAGAGTGGGGGAAAGAGTGAGAATACAAACAGAGATCATAAGCATAGAGAGAATGCAGAAAGAAAACAGATATACAAAATACAGAGAGAGAATAAGTCAGAGAATATGTGGCGATGCAGAAAGGGAAAGAATGCAAAGACAAATACGGAGAGAGTGCAAAGATATTGAATGCAGAAACAGAGAATGTGGAGACAGAATTCAGACCTTGTCTCGACAGAGATATCATGTATAGATAGAGATGGTACAGAGGCAGAGAATGTCAGCACAGATTTAAACAGATACAAGAAACAGAGAGAAAGATGACAAAACTAGATACAAAACAGAGAATACAGACACCGAGATAAGAGAATGTAAAGAGAAATACAGATAGAGAATACAGAGAAAGAAAGATAACAGAGACAGAACGAGAGAGATCACAGAAACAGAGATATTACAGAGACAAAAGAAAATGCCGAGACAGAGAGATACGACAAAGACAGAGAGAATACAGAGAGAGGAAAAGAGGCAGAAAGAAAGATAACACAGAGGCAGAAATACTACAGAGACAGAAAGAGGGAGAGAATAGAGACAGAAAGATAACAGAGGCAGTAAGAGAGATAACACAGAGACAGAAAAATAACAGCCAGACAGAATGAGAGCGAATTCAGAGACAGAGAATGAGGAAAGAGATTAGGTAATACAGAGAGGGAGGGAGGGATGGAGGTAATGCTGAGACAGTGGGGTTGAGTGCTGGTGAGTATATTTGCTCTAACCCCACTCCCTACCTCCTGGAAGAGTTGCAGACTGTAAGTGTTATCATCATCAGCGAAGAAGATGACTCCGGAGCGGCGGAGGGACCTGTTCCTGCGGATCCAACGCAGTCCCTCGTTCCTCTGTTCGGTCGCTCGGGGTTGCCCTGGCCGCTTGTTTCTCCGCGGGGTCTGCACATGGAGATGAGTATAGGAAGGGATTCCCGAGCTGGCTAACAGCTCACTGACCAGGCGGCTCCGGAAAGGCGAGTCTTCCACCAGGATCCAGTGGAAATGCTGCAGCTGGCGGAAGGTGTTCGCCAGCCGGGTGAGCTCAGCCTTTTGTACCGGTCTGCTGTAAGTCGGTGTGATGGCATAGATGGTGGTGATGGAGTGGTTGGTGAGTGGCTCCACCCGGGCCAGTCCGGGATTGCTGGAGCCCGGGGATGGAGGCAGAGGGCTCCACACGGAAGGTCTTCCCATATCAGTGTCCATCAGGATGATAACGATCAGGACCCAGGGCAGCAGGAGGAAGAAACGAGTGAAGGCAACAGATTTCATCATGTACAGACTAAGTGAGGAGAGGTCAGGCTGCCAGGACACTTCATACTTCTTTTCAGAAAGGCACAGAGTTGTTATTGTGAAGAATCCTGTTCTGGCGGTACTTTTACCTCCAGCTATTCATTGTGACACGGCGACAACAGACACACCCAGAGACAAACTCGTGTTAACCCGCCTTGTGTCAGAGTCAGGGGTGTTTTCCAATAGCTGGCTGGTTCTTGGTGAGCAGATGGGAGAGAGGAAAGAGAGGGAGAGAGAGGGATAGAGAAAGAGAGGGGAATGGAGAGAGAGATGGAGCGAGAGCGTGAGAGAGGGAGAGGGAGGGATGGAGAGAGGGAGAGAGGGATTGAAAGAGGGAGAGAGAGGGAGAGAGGGATAGAGGGATGAAGAGAGGGAAGCAGGAATTGAAGGTTCTTTTCTAGCGCCCTGTTTCACGTCAGTGTCACTGGGGGGAAATGAAGGAAACTGCGTGTCTTTATTCCTGTTCCACAGTAGCCGCAGCTTCCACAGTCAGACTGGAACCCACATGAAGCAGAGAGAGAGTGAGCAGATTGTCAGAGACATGGATCACCCTTTGAGGCAAACGGCATAGAGATTCCACAGCAAAAGGAGTGTGTTCCCTCTGGAGTCTTTAGCTTTTAGTGTTGTTTCAGCAGACTGGATTGTGGAGTGTTTCAGGAAGGTTTGATCATGCACACTTTGGTGGAACCGAATGCCGATCTTCAATCAGAGAAGCGAGGGATGTAAATTTCCCCAAGCAATTGCTGCAAGTGTTTGGTGCTCGCAGTCCTGCTCTCAGCTCCGCCTAAAGGAGGAGGGAGTGAAGGTAAGGCATTTTAGCCAGACACCTGAAGTTTATCTGGAACCACTCTCATCCACCTCATTCTAAGAACATTAAGCAGTAATCCTAGAAAGCGGGTGCAGGAAAATTGGCTTGGTTGGTTTTGGGGGTTGGTGGAGACAGACATAAAGGAGGAAGTATTCTAAATTAGCAAAATAAACATTTTTCCTTTGTGTTTTTACTGTTTATCTGGTTCGTGTCCTTTCCCCATTTGCCAGTTTTACCTTGCTGCTGTCATTCTCTGCCTCTCCTGTTCTCTCTCACTGCTAAACAATTCTGAGATTCCTCAGACAAAAAAAATCACGGACTACATTTAAGCTGTGCTATTGTCGGCAGCAAATACTGCACAACCGACAGAATAAACTTGCTGTGTGTTTAGACGATTATACTCGCGCTACTAAAGTGATCAAACATGTTGGAACGGTTCCATTAGCTTGCAGATGTGCTCCATTCGTTCAGTTTGAGTAATTTACTGTGGGGCAGACAGATCTGGATTGTAATAGTGCACAAGGATAACAATCCACTTTCCCCATTTCTATTTGAGTTACTGGTTGTTATTTTCCTCTTTCTATTCGTTTTTGGCTTTTGCTTCTTCCCAATGCTTTGTTTCACCCGCCCTCCCCATCCTTCTGATGTGGGTGCATGTGAGAGGAGGGTGTTCCAGGACACGTCTCAGCCGCAGGATACCTGCATGCTGCAAACTGAAGGGATGCCACATACTATGAGGGCACCTGTGCTAGTTTTAAAATGGAGAATAAGCAGCCAGCGCTTGGAATCTAGCTCCACATCATTCAGGCGAATTTGTTTCAATGAACAGGTCTTTCCCAGTATGGTTTGGCCAGCAAAATATGTGAACAGTACTATCAGATACCAATTGCGTAAAAATAAGTAAATCGTAGATTCATTTATATTTTCTCTCTGACGCGTGTTTCCTGGCTGGAATGAAAAATGACAATGCACATTACAGAGTTGTATAACAAACACAAAAAGTGCTGGAAATACTCAGCAGGTCTGGCAGCATCTGTGGAGAGAGAAGCAAAGTTAAAGTTTCAGGTCTGTGACCTTTCATCAGAACTTCAGACCTGAAACATTAACTTTACTTCTCCCTCCACAGATACTGACAGCCATGCTGAGTATTTCCAGCGCTCTTTGTTTTTGTTTCAAATTTCCAGCATCTGCAGTATTTTGCTTTTATAACAGATTTGTATAACTTTTGTTACGACCTCAGTAGAGACTGTTAAATTGAAGACAAGAGATATAAACTTCTCAGGGACCAATTAAAGAACCACACAAAAATATTTCACATTTTCAGACATTTACTATTGTTATGATCCTTTTAGGGACTGTTAACATTTAAAAAGAGAAAGTCAAATACGTAGTTATTACTCAAAGAATTATGCTGCAAGATTTCACGTTTTAGGCAAAAAATTGCACTGTGCAAGAGATAAACCAACACATATTTAAAACTTAAAATCCGAACAGAACATGAAGACGACTACTTTAAACTCTAAATCTCAAAAGAACACTCCTATTTGATTGTTACTTCCACACCAGGAGTTCCCCTATAAGTTACAGGATCTTGGCAGTTTGTTCACTTTTCCTGGGACCAATCCAAAGTGTATCACAGCTTTTAGAAATTTACTTCAATTTTGCTTTGTTTCTCAGTTGCCTTCTGAGATATGAGATCTCCTGGGGATTCTCCCTCTAGCTTTGGCTAGACAAATCCTCTAGTTCCCTTCTAACACCTCCCAAATCTGGATTTCCCAACTTGAGCATGGGTCTGCCTTAAAACAGAAATAACCCTGTTTCCTGATGGCCTCTTTGCTACTGAGCCCTGCTGCTTTCAAAGCCAACAGCTTTCTAAAAGCCAGCTGCTGGTCTGTCAGGAAGCACACAGATCAAAACACCAACAGGAACACCCTGCATCATCTATGTCCCTGCAATGTGGTGTTATGTGGGATTGCCCAGGTAGCAATTTTAAACTAATTAGTTCTAAATCAAAATCTTTTCTTTGTTCTGGGAAATCATATGAATAATTTAAAACCCTGATGGAGGCAGCTGCAGGCACACCATTTCCATCATGAAGTTCAGAGAGGTTCCCATTGTTTAAGGGTCTTCACACTTCCCATTATAACCTTCCTAAACAAATATGATCACCCTTTGATTTGTAACCATCCTAGGTTTTTTTTGCCAGTTTTGCAAGCCAGGAGTTTTCATTTGTCTTACATTAAAAACAATCAATTCCCAAATTAAAAGTTATCTCGAGAAAATTTGTACAAAACATGAACAAGGTGATTGTAATGCTCCCTCCCTCTCTCTCTCCCTATTTGGGCTGTGCAGCTGACTGATGGTCTTCGTTTCTCCCTTTCAGCCTCCAGACCTAGGAAAGCCTCTCGAATTTATCCAGATCAAAAGTCAATTGTTGTTTGCCTTCGACAATTCTCAGAGACCATAACAAAATCACTCAGGCCTTCCTTTCTTTCCAGGTGTTAAAAATGTAAATCTGATCTGCATTTTCGAGCCCCTGGCTCCCTGTTCACAATCTATGAGTCTGAGAGAGCAAAACCCATTGTCCTTTAGGCATTACAACCTTGCACCCTGCTTTCAAAAGGTCAGGATTCCTTGTTCTCTTTTGGGTCAAAATCCTGGAACTCCCTTCCTACACCTCAAGGACTGCAGAGGTTCAAGAAGGTAGCTCACCACCACCTTCTTAAGGGCAATTAGGGATGGGTTACTAAAGATTATCTGATTAACCAGTGCCTGTGGGTCTTGTTGAGCGGTATGTTCAAAGCAACCGCATGATCAGTCAGTCAACGTGTCAGTCATTAGTCTGTTAATGGATGATGATATTTGTGACATGTTGATATTAGTTGGTACAGAGTACTCAGCATTGACATTGTATGTGAATAACTGATAGTTACTGTAGGTGGGCCCTTGTTACATGCTAGGTGGTGTTTCATAGTTTGACAACATTAAAGAGTTGAAATTTGTCTATAAGGTAACCATTCTACTCTGCAATAGCTGTTGTTGATGGCTTTCAGACAGTGTTAGCAAAACTGGTGCCTTATTTCTGCTACAGGTGATCAGCTGCATCTTCTGGTGTTAAGCTCAACATCTCAGCTTAGTAGTTGGTTGCTGTGTGAATACAAATGATGCATGAATACAGATAATGGATGAATGCACCGAAATCTACCATTGTAGTGTTTTGGGTTTTGCCCGAGCAGAATACCATTTGTTTGTAATGTTTTTAATGATGTTAAACAAGTTAGGGGAGGTGACGGCATAGTGGCATTGTCACTGGACTAATAACCCAGAGACCCAGGGTATTGCTTTGGTTACATGGGTTTGAATCCCACCACAGCAGAAGGAAGAATTTGAATTCAATTAATAAATCTAGAATTAAAAGCTAGTCTAATGATGGCCAGGAAACCATTGTTGATTATTGTTAAAAACCCATCTGGTTCACTAATGTCCTTTAGAGAAGGAAATCTGCCATCCTTACTTGGTCTGGCCTACATGTGACAGCAGACCCACAGCAATGTGGCTGATTCTTAAATGCCCTAGCAGAGCAAATATAGACCTGTTAAGGCACAAGCGAATAATGAATGGCTGGATTGCATCTATTTTAATGTAAGAAATCTTATAAGTAAGGCAGATAAATTGGGGGCATTGATTAACACATGGGAATATTGTATTATTGCTATCACAGAGACATGGTTGAGGCAAGGGAAGGACTGGCAGCTCAATATTCCAGGGTATAGCATTTTCAGGCATGACAGGGGGGAGGGGGGTGGTGGGGGAGGTGTAAAAGAGGAGGTGGCATTGCACTGTTATCAAGGAGTCAATTACTGCAGTAAGGAGGGATGATATCTTAGAAGGTTCCTCAAATGAGGCCATTTGGGTAGAACTTAAAAACAAAAAGGGGGCAATCATTTGGCTGGGAGTTTACTACAGGCCTCCAAACAGTCAGGAAGAGACAGAGGAGCAGATATGTAGGCAAATCTCAGAGAGATGTAAAAATAATAGAATTATAATACAGGATTTCAACCTTCCCTATATTAGAGGGGATAGGATTAGTGCAAAAGGGGGCAGAATTCTTAAAGTGCATCCACGAGAGCTTTTTCAGCCAGTACATAGAAAATCCTCCAAGAGAAGAGGCTGCACTGGACCGAATCCTCGGGATTGAAGCTGGTCAAGTGGTACAAGAGTCAGTGGGGGAGCATTTCGGGATAGTGACTCTGTAAGATTGAAGGTAGTTATGGAAAAGGACAAAGATGGACCGGAAATAAAGGTACTGAATTGGGGGAAGGCTGATTTCAATATGATAAAACAGGATCTGGCCAAAGTGGACTGGGAGCAGCTACTTGTAGGAAAGTCTCCATCAGTCCAGTGGGAGTCATTCAAAAAGGAAATAGTGTGAGTTCACAGCCAACATGTTCCCAGAAAGGTGAAGGGTAGGACCAACAAGTCCAGGGAACCCTGGATGTCAAGGGATGTAGAGGATTGGATAAGGAAAAAAAGGAGGCTTCTGGCAGATTCAGAGGGCTGAAAACAGTGGAGGCCCTAGAGGAATACAGAAAGTGTAGGGGGGGTATTTAAAAAAGTAATTAGGAGAGCAAAGAGGAGGCATGAAAAAACACTGTCGGGCAAGATAAAGGAAAATCCTAAGGCATTTTATAAGTATATTCAGGGCAAGAGGATAAGCAGGGAAAGAGTAGGGCCCATTGGGGAACAAAGTGGCAATCTGTGTGTGGATCCGGAGGATGTTGGTGAGGTTTGAAATGATTACTTTTCATCTGTGTCCACTTTGGAGAAGGACGAAGTAGGTGTATAGATCAGAGAGGGGGATTGTGATATACTTGAACAAATTAGCATTGAAAGGGAGGAGGTATTAGCAGTTTTGGCAGGCCTAAAAGTGGATAAATTCCCAGGCCCAGATGAGATGTATCCCAGGCTGTTATGTGAGGCAGGGAGGAGGTTGCAGGGGCTTTGACACAAATTTTCAAATCCTCTCTAGCCACAGGAGATGTGCCAGAGGACTGGAGGACAGCAAATGTGGTGCCATTATTCAAGAAGGGTAGTAGGGATAAACCAGGTAATTACAGACCAGTGAGTCTTACATCAGTGGTAGGGAATCTATTGGAAAAAATTCTGAGGGACAGGATTAATCGCCACTTGGAGAGGTAGGGATTCATCAGGGTTAGTCAGCATGGATTTGTCAGGGGGAGATCATGTCTAACAAAATTGACTGATTTTTTTGAGGAGGTGACCAGATGTGTCGATGAGGGTAAAGCAGCTGATGTAGTCGACATGGACTTCAGTAAGGCTTTTGATAAGGTCTTGCATGGGAGATTGGTTGAGAAAGTAAGAGCCCAGGGGATCCAGAGAAATTTGGCAAATCGGATCCAAAATTGGCTTAGTGGCAGGAGGCAGAGGGTGATGGTCAAGGGTTGTTTTTGTGATTGGAAGCCTGTGACCTGTGGTGTACTGCAGGGATCAGTGCTGGGACCCTTGCTGTTTGTAGTGTACATTAATGATTCAGATGTAAATATAGGAGGCATGATCAGTAATTTTGCAGATGACACAAAAATTGGTGGTGTCGTAAATAGTGAACAAAGAACAAAGAACAAAGAAAATTACAGCACAGGAACAGACCCTCCGGCCCTCCAAGCCTGCGCCGATCCAGATCCTCTATCTAAACCTGTCGCCTATTTTCTAAGGGTCTGTATCTCTTTGCTTCCTGCCCATTCATGTATCTGTCTCGATACATCTTAAAAGACGCTATCGTGCCCGCGTCTACCACCTCCGCTGGCAACGCGTTCCAGGCACCCACCACCCTCTGCGTAAAGAACTTTCCATGCATATCCCCCCTAAACTTTTCCCCTCTCACTTTGAACTCGTGACCCCTAGTAATTGAATCCCCCACTCTGGGAAAAAGCTTTTTGCTATCCACCCTGTCTATACCTCTCATGATTTTGTACACCTCAATCAGGTCCCCCCTCAACCTCCGTCTTTCTAATGAAAATAATCCTAATGTACTCAACCTCTCTTCATTGCTAGCGCCCTCCATACCAGGCAACATCCTGGTGAACCTCCTCTGCACCCTCTCCAAAGCCTCTACATCCTTTTGGTAATGTGGCGACCAGAACTGTACGCAGTATTCCAAATGTGGCCGAACCAAAATCTTATACAACTGTAACATGACCTGCCAACCCTTGTAGTCAATACCCCGTCCGATGAAGGAAAGCATGCCGTATGCCTTCTTGACCACTCTATTGACCTGCGTTGCCACCTTCAGGGAACAATGGACCTGAACACCCAAATCTCTCTGTACATCCAAATCTCTCTGGACATCAATTTTCCCCAGGACTTTTCCATTTACTGTATAATTCACTCTTGAATTAGATCTTCCAAAATGCATCACCTCGCATTTGCCCTGATTGAACTCCATCTGCCATTTCTCTGCCCAACTCTCCAATCTATCTATATTCTGCTGTATTCTCTAACAGTCCCCTTCACTATCTGCTACTCCACCAATCTTAGTGTCATCTGCAAACTTGCTAATCAGACCACCTATACTTTCCTCCAAATCATTTATGTATATCACAAACAACAGTGGTCCCAGCACGGATCCCTGTGGAACACCACTGGTCACACGTCTCCATTTTGAGAAACTCCCTTCCACTGCTACTCTCTGTCTCCTGTTGCCCAGCCAGTTCTTTATCCATCTAGCTAGTACATCCTGGACCCCATGCGACTTCACTTTCTCCATCAGCCTACCATGGGGAACCTTATCAAACGCCTTACTGAAGTCCATGTATATGACATATACAGCCCTTCCCTCATCAATCAACTTTGTCACTTCCTCAAAGAATTTAGTGAGGAGCAAAGGCTTAGATTAGAGGACAATATACATGTGCTGGTAAGATGGGCAGAGCAGTGGCAAATGGAATTTAATCCTGAGAAGTGTGAGGTGATGCATTTTGGGAGGACTAACAAGGTAAGGGAATATACAATGGATGGTCAGACCCTAGGAAGTACAAAGAGTCAGAGTGACCTTGGTGTGCTTGTCCACAAATTACTGAAGGCAGCAGCACAGGTAGATAAGGTGGTTAGGAAGGCATATGGGATACTTGCCTTTATTAGCCGAGGCATAGAATATAAGAGCAGGGAGGTTATGATGGAGCTGTATAAAATGCTAGTTAGGCCACATACTGTATACAGTTTGGGCTATTGTCCTGACAACATTTCAGCAATAGTACTGATAACCTGTGCTCTGGAACATGCTGCGCCCCTAGCCAATCTGTTCCAGTCCAGCTGAAACACCCAGCAATGTGGAAAATTGTCCTGTACACAAAAAGCAGGACAAGTCCAACCCGGCCAATTACTGCCCCATCAATCAAACTCTTGATCATCAGTAAAGTGATGGAAGGTGTCATTGACAGTGCTATCAAGCGGCACTTGCTTTGCAATAACCTGCTCAGTGATGTTCAGTTTGGGTTCTGCCAGGGCCACACAGCTCCTGACCTCATTACAGCCAAAGTTCAAACATGGACAAAAGAGCGGAACTCAAGACATGAGGTGAGAGTGACTGCCCTTGACATCAAGGCAGCATATCACCGAGTGTGCAAAGGAAGATGGTTGTGGTTGTTGGAGATCAATCATCTCAGTTACAGGACATCACGGCAGGAATTCCTCAGGGTAGTGTCCTGGGCCCAAACATCTTCAGCTGCTTCATCAATGACCTTCCTTCAATCATAAGGTCAGAAGTGAGTATGTTTGCTGACAATTGCACAATGCCCAGCACCATATGCGACTCCTCAGAAACTGAAGCAGTCCGTGTAGAAATACAGTAAGACCTGGACAATATCCAGGCTTGGGCTGATAAGTGGCAAGTAACATTTGCGCCAGGCAATGACTATCTCAAACAAGAGAGAATCTAACCATGTCTCCTTGACATTGAATGGCATTATGATCGCTGAATCCCACACTATCAACATCCTGGGGGTTACCATTGACCAGAAACTGAACTGGAGTAGCCATATAAACACCGTGGCTATAAGAGCAGGTCAGAGGCTAGGAATCCTGCGGCGAGTAACTCACCTCCTGACTCCCTGTCCACCATCTGCAAGGCACAAGTGAGGAATGTGATGGAATACTCTCCACTTGCTTGGATGGGTGCAGCTCCAAAAACACTCAAGAAGCGCGACACCATCCAGGACAAAGCAGCCCACTTGCTTGGCACACCCCCACAAACATTCACTCCCTCCACCACCGATGCACAGTAGCAGCAGTGTCTACCATCTACAAGATGTACAGCAGCATCTCACCAAGACAGCACCTCCCAAACCCGCGACCTCTACCACCTAGAAGGACAAGGGCAGCAGATGCATGGGAACACCACCACCTGCAAGTTCCCCTCCAAGCCACACACCATCCTGACTTGGAACTATATCACCGTTCCTTCACTGTCACTGGATCAAAATCTTGGAACTCCCTTCCAAACAGCATTGTGGATGCATCTATCCCACATGGACTGCAGCAGTTCAAGAAGGCAGCTCACCACCACCTTCTCAAGGGCAATTAAGGATGGGTAAGAAATGCTGGCCTTGCTACTGATGCCCACATCCCATGAACGAATGAATAATAAAAACATTTGTCACTCTATGTTAGCCAACAGACACAAAACTTGTAGTCGTAGTTTGGAAGGTTAAGGGCTCATTGTGTACAATGTCAAGCATCTTGTGCCATTGCGGTGACATGGCCAGACATCAACTCATTTAACAGAACGTATTTAAACAGTGCACCAGATCAGTCTATTTACTCAGTCAATGTAAAAAGAATCTGTATGAACTACAGTAAATGGAGCTCATGACTAAACTACAGCAATGTCTCCCATTTTTTGATGAAAGGTCACTGACCTGAAACGTTAACTCTGCTTCTCTCTCCACAGATGCTGCCTGACCTGCTGAATATTTCCAGCATTTTCTGTTTTTATTTCAGATTTCCACCATCCGCAGTATTTTGCTTTTATAAATTCATTCAATGTGTTCAGCAAGGGGCTTCGTTGACACAGACATTTGATTGCATTTTGTCGGAATGGAAGGAAGAAGCACTCAAATGTAAGCAATAATAACTGAAAATGCTGGAAATCCTCATCAGTTCTGGCAACATCTGTGGAGAAAGAAACAAGAGTTAATGTTTCGGTTCTGTGACCTATCGTCAGAA
The DNA here is from genome assembly GCF_036365525.1 of Heterodontus francisci. NCBI lineage: Eukaryota > Metazoa > Chordata > Chondrichthyes > Heterodontiformes > Heterodontidae > Heterodontus > Heterodontus francisci. The sequence goes on from NC_090373.1 coordinate 9,319,493, forward strand.
CACCAAATGTCTGTGTTCGCTTTGATTAATGACTCAGAAACCAACACCTACCTCATGATTTAAGGGAATAACTTTCTCTCTCTCTCACACTAAGACACAGAATGATCGAGTAAAACCATGCAGTGTATGCCCAAAACAACAGGCAGAATTAGCTTGGGATTGGCTTGTTGTAAAGTGAGCCCTCTAGCCTTTCAGTAGAATTTGATCTTTGTTATTTTCATGGAATGAGGAGTGATAGGAAATGAATCGGTCTCATTGTGAAGAATGTATTCTGCTGTATTTTATGAGGAATAAATCATAGGTTTGAAATCATGCCTCTTCTCACGAAAGTGATTTTTGCTTCACTGCCATAACAATGCAAGAAAGCATCTGCAAGATTGTTCAGTAAGATTTCTAGTCTCTATATAATGATACCAGTATTCTCCAGCCAGACTGGAGTGATTGTATAAATCTCCCGTCAATCACACATGGTGATTGCACTGCTGGAAGTGACTGGTAGTGAGTTTACATACATCATTTGTATTATGTAACTCTCCTCCACTCACTGCATTCTGCTGCAGAAATAATCCTGCTTTTAGTGGGAGACAGTGCTGTAATTTTAATCATGATCTCTGTTTGCTGTAGTTCAGAGAAACTCTTTTTTACCTTGACTCTGTTTGCTGAGTAAATAGACTGTTTGATCTGGTGCACTGTCTAAGTGTCTGTTGGAGAAATTTTCTGAGCTTTGCTAATTATTACATAACTTTGTAGAAGCAGAAAAACAGGACACAGCTTGTAGCTAATCTAACCACAACCAACGGTCATAAATTGTAGACAGAGCAGCTAACCACAATCAGACATTACGGCCAGATATGGTGTCTGGAGTGGGCATTGAATTAAGGAACTAGCTTGTTTTTGTTGAAACTGATGTTTCGCTGACCTCGGACCCTGCATGGTGCACCGTTACGTAGGCAGTCTTGTGGGTGCTTATCTAATTGTGAACTGTTAGCTCTGCCTTTTTTATACTATATAAGTCCACGGCGATCTGTAGTTTTGGGAGTAGTGCTGGACCGCATTTAGGTAAGGTGTGCTCCCCCATGATATCATGCAATAAAGGGTTTGATTCTCAACGTCGGAGTCCGGAGAATTTGTTCAACAATTGGGCACAATCTGGATTTTCTTCAACAGTTTGGCGTAGTCGGCAGGATCCCTGAGTTCACGGGATCCAAAAGAACCTAGTGAAAAAAACTAATCGACAGGATCAGGGGTAAGTCAACTTTTCTGCGACCCTGATATCCCAATCACCCAGCCTGAGCCGGAATTAAGAGGACAACTGCGTCCCACGTGAAGGCCAGGAATTAAGTGGGCGAAGGAAACAAAGGGGTCAAGGAAGAATTGGCTGAAACCTGATCAGAAAAGATCTAAAATTCCGCGAAGGGAAGTTGAAAAGAAGGGAGGCGGAGGGGATTATTGACAGGAGTTATAGGGAGGCAGTCACACCTCAGGTAAAAGAAGTAGGTAGATGGGTTACCGTCAGGGGAAGGAAAGGGAACCAGCAGGCAGAGCAGGGATCCCCTGTGGCCGTTTCCCTCAACAACAGGTATACCGTTTTGGATACTGTTGGGGGGGACGACTTACCAGGGGTAAGCAATGGGGTGCAGGTCTCTGGCACAGAGTCTGTCCCTGTTGTTCAGAAGGGAAAAGGGAAGAGGAGCAGAGCATTAGTCATTGGGGACTCCATAGTTAGGGGAACAGATAGGAGGTTCTGTGGGAACGAGAGAGACTCACGGTTGGTGTGTTGCCTCCCAGGTGCCAGGGTACGTGATGTCTCCGATCGTGTTTTTGGGATCCTTAAGGGGGAGGGGGAGCACCCCCAAGTCGTGGTCCACATAGGCACCAACGACATAGGTAGGAAGAGAGATGGGGATTTAAGGCAGAAATTCAGGGAGCTAGGGTGGAAGCTTAGAGCGAGAACAACCAGAGTTGTTATCTCCGGGTTGTTGCCTGTGCCACGTGCTAGCGAAGAGAGGAATAGGGAGAGAGAGGAGTTGAACACGTGGCTGCAGGGATGGTGTAGGAGGGAGGGTTTTGGTTTCCTGGATAATTGGGGCTCTTTCTGGGGTAGGTGGGACCTCTACAAACAGGATGGTCTTCACCTGAACCAGAGGGGTACCAATATCCTGGGGGGGAGATTTGTTAGTGCTCTTCGGGGGGGTTTAAACTAAATCAGCAGGGGAATGGGAACCTAAATTGTAGTTCCAGTGTACAGGCTGTTGAGAGTAGTGAGGTAGGGGATAAGGTTACAGGGACGCAAGAGGGCACTGGCAAGCAAGAACTTGGTTTAAAGTGTGTCTACTTCAACGCCAGGAGCATCCGGAATAAGGTGGGTGAGCTTGCAGCATGGGTTGGTACCTGGGATCCTGATGTTGTGGCCATTTCGGAGACATGGGTAGAGCAGGGGCAGGAATGGATGTTGCAGGTTCCGGGATTTAGATGTTTCAGAAAGAACAGAGAAGAGGGTAAAAGAGGGGGGGGTGTGGCATTGTTAATCAAGGAGAGTATTACAGCAGCAGAAAGGACGTTTGAGGACTCGTCTACTGAGGTAGTATGGGCCGAGGTTAGAAACAGGAGAGGAGAGGTCACCCTGTTGGGAGTTTTCTATAGACCTCCGAATAGTTCCAGAGATGTAGAGGAAAGGATAGCGAAGATGATTCTCGACAGGAGCGAGAGTAACAGGGTAGTGGTTATGGGGGACTTTAACTTTCCAAATATTGACTGGAAATACTATAGTTCGAGTACTTTAGATGGGTCTGTTTTTGTCCAGTGTGTGCAGGAGGGTTTTCTGACACAGTATGTGGACAGGCCAACCAGGGGCGATGCCACATTGGATTTGGTACTGGGTAATGAACCCGGCCAGGTGTTCGATTTAGATGTAGGTGAGCACTTTGGCGATAGTGATCACAATTCGGTTAGGTTTACCTTAGCGATGGGCAGGGACAGGTATATACCGCAGGGCAAGAATTATAGCTGGGGGAAAGGAAATTATGACGCGATTAGGCAAGATTTAGGATGTGTAGGATGGGGAAGGAAACTGCAGGGGATGGGCACAAACGAAATGTGGAGCTTATTCAAGGAGCAGCTAATGCGTGTCCTTGATAAGTATGTACCTGTCAGGCAGGGAGGAAGTTGTCGAGCGAGGGAGCCGTGGTTTACTCAAGAAGTTGAAGCGCTTGTCAAGAGGAAGAGGGCGGCTTATGTTAGGATGAGACGTGAAGGCTCAGTTAGGGCGCTTGAGAGTTACAAGCTAGCCAGGAAGGATCTAAAGGGAGGGCTAAGAAGAGCAAGGAGAGGACACGAGAAGTCATTGGCGGATAGGATCAAAGAAAACCCTAAGGCTTTCTATAGGTATATCAGGAATAAACGAATGATAAGAGTTAGAACAGGGCCAATCAAGGATAGTAGTGGAAAGTTGTGTGCGGAATCAGAGGAGATAGGGGAAGCGTTAAATGAATATTTTTCGTCAGTATTTACAGTAGAGAAAGAAAATGTTGTCGAGGAGAATACTGAGATACAGACTACTAGGCTAGATGGGATTGAGGTTCACAAGGAGGAGGTGTTAGCAATTTTGGAAAGAGTGAAAATAGATAAGTCCCCTGGGCCAGATGGGATTTATCCTAGGATTCTCTGGGAAGCCAGGGAGGAGATTGCAGAGCCGTTGTTGTTGATCTTTAAGTCGTCATTGTCGACAGGAGTAGTGCCGGAGGACTGGAGGATAGCAAATGTTGTCCCCTTGTTCAAGAAGGGGAGTAGAGACAGCCCTGGTAATTATAGACCTGTGAGCCTTACTTCGGTTGTGGGTAAAATGTTGGAAAAGGTTATAAGAGACAGGATTTATAATCATCTTGAAAAGAATAAGTTCATTTGCGATAGTCAGCACGGTTTTGTGAAAGGTAGGTCGTGCCTCACAAACCTTATTGAGTTTTTCGAGAAGGTGACCAAACAGGTGGATGAGGGTAAAGCCGTGGATGTGGTGTATATGGATTTCAGTAAGGCGTTTGATAAGGTTCCCCACGGTAGGCTATTGCAGAAAATACGGAAGTATGGGGTTGAAGGTGATTTAGAGCTTTGGATCAGAAATTGGCTAGCTGAAAGAAGACAGAGGGTGGTGGTTGATGGCAAATGTTCATCCTGGAGTTTAGTTACTAGTGGTGTACCGCAAGGTTCTGTTTTGGGGCCACTGCTGTTTGTCATTTTTATAAACGACCTGGATGAGGGTGTAGAAGGGTGGGTTAGTAAATTTGCGGATGACACGAAGGTCGGTGGAGTTGTGGATAGTGTCGAAGGGTGTTGTAGGGTACAGAGGGACATAGATAGGCTGCAGAGCTGGGCTGAGAGATGGCAAATGGAGTTTAATGCGGAGAAGTGTGAGGTGATTCACTTTGGAAGGAGTAACAGCAATGCAGAGTACTGGGCTAATGGGAAGATTCTTGGTAGTGTAGATGAGCAGAGAGATCTTGGTATCCAGGTACATAAATCCCTGAAAGTTGCTACCCAGGTTAATAGGGCTGTTAAGAAGGCATATGGTGTGTTAGCCTTTATTAGTAGGGGGATCGAGTTTCAGAGCCACGGGGTCATGATGCAGCTGTACAAAACTCTGGTGAGGCCGTACCTGGAGTATTGCGTGCAGTTCTGGTCACCGCATTATGGGAAGGATGTGGAAGCTTTGGAAAGGGTGCAGAGGAGATTTACTAGGATGTTGCCTGGTATGGAAGGAAGGTCTTACGAGGAAAGGCTGAGGGACTTGGGGTTGTTTTCGTTAGAGAGAAGGAGGAGGAGAGGTGACTTAATAGAGACATACAAGATAATCAGAGGGTTAGATAGGATGGATAGTGAGAGTCTTTTTCCTCGGATGAGGATGGCAAACACGAGGGGACATAGCTTTAAGTTGAGGGGTGAAAGATATAGGACAGATGTCAGAGGTAGTTTCTTTACGCAGAGAGTAGTAGGGGCGTGGAACGCCCTGCCTGCAACAGTAGTAGACTCGCCAACTTTAAGGGCATTTAAGTGGTCATTGGATAGACATATGGATGAAAATGGAATAGTGTAGGTCAGATGATCGGCGCAACATCGAGGGCCGAAGGGCCTGTACTGCGCTGTAATATTCTAATTCTAATTCTAATAAGTAGAAAATCCAGTAAAATGTGACGAATTCGATGTTGTAGTAATACCAAATTCCGGGAATTTGGTGATCCTAATTTGAGTTTGCACGAGCTGTTCCTCCACCGGGTGGAGTAAAGAGGCTGTGGGACAAAAGGAATTAGGACAACCGTCTGGGACGGTGAACGACTGGGACTGTAACTAAACTACCAAATTGACCCGACAGGCACGTGATCGTTGCTCCTGAGTACACGAGCCGGAATCTGGCCCCAGAGAGAGAGGCTGTGGGATGGAGGGAGAACGAAAGAGCGTTGGCCTGAGAGACAGGGGTGTGCCGGTTAGCTGACCTTGAGAATTTAACATTAACTGCGCCTGTTCGTATCCTTGTGTCTATTTGTTTGTTGTGTCTTGTTTGTTTTCCTGTGTTTTAATGCTACTTGATTCATAGAAAAGAACTCGTAAATTTAGAAGGTTTTGAGAAAGTAGAAGTAAGAGTGGACTTAACGGCTTCCAAGAAGGAAGGTTTGCCCCCGGGGACAAGTAAACCATGTCCTCTGGAGAAAGGCGACCCACGTCCGTTTGCCCCCTTGAAGGAGACGCAGAAGCGCCACGGTAAATATGTGTTTTAACGATAGGTATGTTTTAGAGTAAAAACAAGTAACTGTGTCTTTGATTCGACTGTGAGAATGTCGGAAGCTTCCGCGAATGAATTGAATATCTGGGAAGAACAACTTGTATTCTGTAGAACTGACTGTTGTTAACTCTTTGTTGTCTGGCTTTAATGTTAAAAGCATGAGTCTATTAAGTTGTTTGGAATTGAATGAGTGTGAAAAGTGATTGTTGAGTGTGTTCATTTCGATTTAAGATTGTGCACCCAGGAATGGGATATAAAATTGAATTATATTTTAAGTTAAAGTTTTATTTTTAGTTGGTTTTGCAACTGTGAAAAGGCAATGAACAATTTTCTGAGGGATAAGCTTCAGCCTTGAAGGTCTGAAGATGTCTGGCAGAAATCTAATTTGGGGTTTGGAACATTGTTTTATTTTACAGTCTAAATTTGAAGACATGTTTTACTGACTGTTATATTGTTTTAAGGAAAAAAAAAGGATAGAAAAGGAGATATAGGAAAGATTCTGTCTGTTTAAAAAGATTAAAGTTTGTGTAAGGACCTAGTGTTAAATCTTTTGTTGTAAGAATGTTAAATAACTTTTTCTTTAGTTTTTGGTTTTATTACAGTCATTTGAAAAGGCGCCTGAAGAAAGAGCAAGAAAATGATGTAATTTACCTATCTTTTAAAATAAGCACGTGCTATTCTGTTCTGTGTGTAGTTAATAAGTATTATAAGTTAATAAGTCTGAATTGAATTAATACTGTTAAGGTTAATTGACCTGTTTAAGTTGAAGAACTGGAAATTTCATTTGCAACCACAATGTCGAGTTTTGGAGGAGTCTTAAGTTCCGGACAGAGGACTCACTCATATAACATCGGCAGTTTTGATTTTTAAATATTATTGCAGTGAATTGGAATTGGAATCATCTTTGTCGTAAAATCCTTGGATTAGGAACCTCTTACAAGAGATATTAAAAATTTGGAAACAATTGGCGTTTAATCTAAAATGCTGTCTTTCCTGATGGAGATGCTTTCCTTTGAAGTTGAAAAATGTTACACATGATTTTGTTATTTTTAAACCCTAAGGATACCAAAAGGATTGAAAAGGTTTAAAATAGATAGTTCTTTTCGATCAGAAAAGAAAGGTTTCGTAAAGTGACGTAGCTGAGAATGTTTTGCTCCGCCCCCTTGGAGACAAACAAAGAACTTAACCCGCTGCAGCTTTTTGCATTGCTGAGAGTCAAATTTATACATATTGGACATTGTTAAATTTTACATTTCTAATAGACAGATAGAATTGGACAAATTAACCCATTGGGCTCAGGGGCAGAGCCACAATGGATTCTTTTTAAGCAGGTGACGGCAGGTTCCAAGGCCACATGAGAACTGATGCCACAACAAGAGATCCAGCAGCTTTGAGAATTTAAAACTGAATTGCAGACATCAAATATCATAGCAACTTTATCAATGAGACAAAATGCTTGAGAAGGAAAGATAGTTGCAAGCATTTCTGTCCTTAACGTACAAAAAGTACAACCAAGTCTGGGCATAAGAAATTGGAATCAATAAACAAAATTTAATTGATATGAGCGGTTATTTTAAAGCACTAAAAGGGAAATTTATCTGATATTTAAGAGGACAACCAAAGTTTTAGAAAATAACAAATCAGTGGTTTACTGTGTTGGACATTAGCAATGGGTTCTGGTCCATACAGTTGGCACAAGAGTGTCAAAATAAATTTGCATTTACGTTCAAGGGACAACAGTACATCTGGACGTGTCTCTCCCAGGGATTTTATAATAATCCATCGATATTCCACCTTCCTTCAAGAAGGTTAGAGTGAAAGTTAAGCTGAAAATGGCACAGATAATGAAGGAAAAGGTTTCTTATTTGGGAATAATAATAACACAGGGAAAGCATGAGACAGAGCAAAAATGAGTGCAGACAATTCTCGAACTCCCCCTAGCGCGATATATTAAAACTCTAAAAAAAAAGGACAGTTCCTATTTCAGGTTGTGAGATTAAACAGTCAAGAAGCACCAACCCCACGGTTAACCCCACATCCGAATTACCGACGAGTAAGGTTACGACCCAGCAGCCACAAGTGACTGGTCTCCCTTGCCCAGTCTTGACTACAGGACTAGAAAATAATAAAACCTAATAAAATTGTATATGATAATGTAAAGCTTGAGTTGGTACCGGTAATATTGATTTTCTCAGATATCCAGCTACCTGACTGGTGCCCTGAGAAGACCCGAAATTGTACAAGGTATTACTGTAACAATTGTTGAGACAGGAATTTGGTAATGAGAAAATAATAAAGGGAAAGAGCCATAAATGCAGTTTAGTGAATGACGCAGCCACAGTCCTTAATACAGGAACTTCAATTGTCAATACTATAGATTTGGAAAATGTGGACCAGAAGGTTAGAACTCTCAGTCAGCTAGTAAAGGATATTTTTAAAAAAAGGGAAGAAAAGGCACAGAAGTGATGTAGCTAAAGTAGGACAGGATCTGTCAAAAACGGTGACAGGACTGGTGAGAGTACGGGAAGGTCATGCTCATACTATTAATGATATCATAGAAAAGGTAAAGGAGGTCCATGACATTTCAAATAATGAAAGTGTTTGTAGTACATGCGGTCCGTGGATGTTAGAACAAACGAAGGAAAATTGGAGGCAAATTGATGCAGGACAGGTACCAGTTTGGATCAATTACACCCAGTTGGAGGACTTAGCTAGTCACACAAATGATAAAATTATCAGGTGCCAACTCAGAAAACTTAAGGTATGGAAAGGTCAGGAATGTGTAAATACAGGATCTATGAGTATTTGAGTAGTGTTGGGAATACCTGTAATTCTGAGAGATAAGTTAGGGATACAATTACATGAAGTAGAAAATATAGGAGTGATAAGGGGAAAAGATTACATAAAATACAATGATATTTTACCATATGTTGTGGAAATTGGAAAAGAGGTAATTGGAACAACATTGTCCATTGTCTGAGTGTAGTCTGGAAAACCAGGTGATCATATGTCCTCGTCATATATATAAATTGGCAGAATCAAAATGTGGATTTAATGCCACTGTAAATTGCACCATGGAGACTAGGAAAGCATTGTCAGGACTAACCCATGTGGCCTATATGGGAAAGGGGAGATATTGCTTAACCACCACAGCGAAGGAATACCAGTATGGACATAAACGGACTTGTCCGGTGAGCAACAGTACATTTTGGTTCAACCCACAAATACCAACCCGAGTAGGGAAAATGGAGCTGGTACAGATCCATGAGCAAAAGACAGAAACGATAACTGTGACAGAAAGTATTAAGGAGGATTTGACAAATTACCTCCGAGAATATGAATATACTATTCAGCCATTGCCCACACGCTTGGGTAAAGAGAGATAGCAGCGAGAAGTCATTGCAAGCTGGAACAACAGTCGAAGATGCTACAAGATGAGATTGACAAGATAAATGATTCTACCTGGCAGGAGGACTTATGGAACTGGGGGTCAAATGTGCAGATACACGCCTGGTTTAGAATTATCTCCCATGTCCTGCCAGTGGTTTTGGGCATCATGGCGTCATATGTGACATACTTAATTTGGCAACTTAAGAAATTGATTAGGCAATGCAAGAGGATGTATGAACACAGGTTGGACAGCTACCCGAAAAGCAATTAGTGTTCGAGCTTGCTCTGTAAAAGGAGGGACAATTAGTTATGCCATAAAAGGGTAATTGGATAACCTTCTCATATGTACTTAAAGTGAGCAAATGAATGATCAATGTACTTTATGAAATTGTATTATGTTTGTACAATCGATAATGTAACAGTGATGTTTAGATGAATTTGTAATTGTACAAGTGTACCACCTTTTATGTTGTAAACAAGTGATTGAAGCTCCTGCAAAACTTATGCCTTTACAGAGTTCCCGCTGCCCCCTTGAGATATAAGCAGACAACGTATTGAGTGCGACCCCTCCGGGTGTTGAAGGATGTTTCTAGACAATAGAGACCATTAAAGGCACCTAGGTGGGATCAAGGGAAGGATTCTTAAAAGGGTTGTAGAAGAGTCAAGAGGGGACTGTGAGAACGGAATTTTACAATTTTAAGAACAGAGATTATGGGAACATTTAAGCTGAGATTAATCAATCATGTATTGCTAGCTTGGCCTTGCGGCTGGTACAGCGCGATGGTCGGAAAGATATTATGCTGCAATGACTACTTTAAATACCTCTCCCCTCCACATACGATGATATTGTGTTATCATGGTATGATAAAAGGAGGGATTGTTGGAGAAATTTTCTGAGCTTTGCTAATTATTACATAACTTTGTAGAAGCAGAAAAACAGGACACAGCTTGTAGCTAATCTAACCACAACCAACGGTCATAAATTGTAGACAGAGCAGCTAACCACAATCAGACATTACGGCCAGATATGGTGTCTGGAGTGGGCATTGAATTAAGGAACTAGCTTGTTATTGTTGAAACTGATGTTTCGCTGACCTCGGACCCTGCATGGTGCACCGTTACGTAGGCAGTCTTGTGGGTGCTTATCTAATTGTGAAACTGTTAGCTCTGCCTTTTTTATACTATATAAGTCCACGGCGATCTGTAGTTTTGGGAGTAGTGCTGGACCGCATTTAGGTAAGGTGTGCTCCCCCATGATATCATGCAATAAAGGGTTTGATTCTCAACGTCTGAGTCCGGAGAATTTGTTCAACAATTGGGCACAATCTGGATTTTCTTCAACAGTGTCCCACCTCCAACTCATTGGCTGACAGTGGTGTTCGCAGATACTTTGAGATTTAGTTTAGTTTAGTTTAGAGATACAGCACTGAAACAGGCCCTTCAGCCCACCAAGTCTGTGCTGACCATCAACCACCCACCTATACTAATCCTACACTAATTCCATATACCTACCACATCCCCACCTGTCCCTATATTTCCCTACCACCTACCTATACTAGGGACAATTTATAATGGCCAATTTACCTATCAACCCGCAAGTCTTTGGCATGTGGGAGGAAACCCGGAGGAAACCCACGCAGACACAGGGAGAACTTGCAAACTCCACACAGGCAGTACCCAGAATTGAACCCGGGTCGCTGGAGCTGTGAGGCTGCGGTGCTAACCACTGCACCACTGTGCCACCCTATGTTATTTCTATGTTATCATCTCCAGGTTCAGACTATCACTGAACTGACAGGAAAAGGTGCACTGTGGATCATAGCGACGCTGAACCTGAGGTAATATCGGGTGCAAAACCCACAAAATTGTAACATTACCACAGTGTTGACAGCATGACAAATTTGAATCTTGCCTCCAGGTTAACTTTTCTATTCCACCATAGCTCCGGTTGGAGGCTCTTCACAAGGGTTAGCGACACAGTGTGAATCATTCCAACTGTAAACTGACTGTTCATCCGTTATGTCAATCTTCGCTAAACTTTGCAAGTCAGCTTGCCGAATAGGTAGCTGTTGTTACACTATGTAAATCAGAACACATTACATTAAACCAGCAGATCCCTCAGGTGAATACAGATGATGGATGAACAAACTTACAATTACCAACATTTCAAAGGTTATTTTTTTACCAGCCGCCTGAGTAGTTTCATGTACTGCATTATAATTTTGTTTGCATTGCTTTATATTTTTACTGGCGTGGTTAAAAGCTATTTTTCCCATGATATTAAATGTCCACTGCAGGTTGATAATAAAAATAATTAGTTAGTTGCATTGCACCATAAAGCTTTGATTGGAGACATTAAACATCCCCAATAAAGTGCACTCCTCGGCATCACAGCATGTGTTTAATTTATGAACAGATGTAACAGGGGACCGTTTTCATGAACAGGCACAGTGTACCTTTTCTTGTTTGTTTACAGTATAATGATGTAAACTGTATCAAGGCCCATTACATACACCTACAACCGACTTTAAAATCTGTATTTTTGTAAACTGAGCTAAATTAAGGCAGCACTTGTTTTTCTATTTGTTTTATCTTGAAGGTAGGTTGCGACTGGTGCATTTTGGACTTGAGGATGGAGCTGGGTTTCCAATCAGATTTGGGTATGTTTTGTTAAATATTATGTGCTGCAAGCAAATCTCAGTCAGCAATATAGTTCAAGGCACATCTCACTGTGGATACCCTGCAGCTGTATTTTCTTTTAATTATTCGTGTCATTTTCAAATTTATGCAAATACAGGGACAGTTAGAGAAGTTGTTTGCTGCATTATTTTCTAGTGGTGTTGCATGTCTGTACATAATATTACAGAGACATATGGGGCCAGATTTTCAAAGAGCCATGGGGTCAGGACCGGGTGCAGATGCAATTTGAAAATCGCAGTGCCGGAGGTTGTCTCTAGAATCTGACACCTTCGGGCATGTTGGCCATTTTCAATGTGAGGATGGGGGGAGGGAATAGAGAAGCTGCTCAATTCCAACTAATGGCCCAATAAGCTCATGGAGGAGCTCGGTAAGGAGCCGGGGATCGGGGGCTCCACACTGTAATTTTCAATGGTGATTCTGGCAAGCCGGACTAGTCTGGTGCACAATAGTGAACAACTGTCAAGCTCACAGTGGGCAGAGAACAAATTTCAGTGTTGGAAGATGAAATGTTTTGGGTTCAGGGGATCTCGCGCTGGGCTAAGTACAGGACTTTTTTTAATTTGGAAGTGCTGCCTCACCTCTTTATTCTGATGGTCCTCCATGGAGCTGCCTGCTCTCACCGGCAAGGTAGCAGCATGCCCCATCACGGCTGCAGCCTGTCTTTGCTGCTCACACTCTGCAGGTAGTTCCCATCACCTTGGCGTCACTAATTGGGCACCGAGCTCTCCTTCTACCCGATTAGGGCATTAACATTTGAAGATCGCACTGCATTAGCGACACAGCTGAGGAGGGGTGGGGGTTGGGGGGTGGGGGGGGAGGGGGAGGTCGGGAACTGGAAATCATCCAGGCGTTGGGTTCCTGACCCTGTTTTAAAAATTCAGCCCATTTCCTCAAAGCTTTAACTGACAGACTCCCTGTGAAAGCAGTCACCCATCTTCACTTCTATCATGATATTTATTAATAAGCTAGACTTGGGTAAAGAGAGCATCATTTCAAAATTTGCAGATAAGATGAAACTCAGAAATGTAGTAACCAGTGAGGGGGATAATAATAGACTTCAGGAGAATGTGGACAGACTGGCAAAATCGGCGGACACATAGTTGATGAAATTTAACATAGCGAATTGTTTAGTGATACTTTTTAGGAGATGGAGTGAGGAGAGGCAATATAAACTAAATAGTACAATTATAACAGGAGTGCAGGAACAGAGAAACTTGGTGTGAATGTACACAAATCTTTGCAGGCAGCAGGACAAGTTAAGAAGACTGTGAAAGGAAAGTATATGAAATCCTTGGCTTTATTAATAAAGGCACAGAGTACAAAAGCAGTGTCTATTTAAACAGCACACTATAGTAAACAGAATCTATTTAAACAGCACACAACAGCAAACAGAGTCTACTTAAACAGCACACGACAGCAAACAAAGTCTATTTAAACAGTACACAACAGCAAACAGAGTCCATTTAAATAGCACACTACAGTAAACAGAGTCTATTTAAACAGAACAATACAGTAAACAGAGTCTATTTAAACAGCACACAACAGCAAACAGAGTCTATTTAAACAGCACACTACAGTAAACAGAGTCTATTTAAACAGCACACAACAGCAAACAGAGTCTATTTAAACAGCACACTACAGTAAACAGAGTCTATTGAAACAGCACAAAACAGCAGAGTCTATTTAAACAGCACACTATAGTAAACAGAATCTATTTAAACAGAACACTACAGTAAACAGAGTCTATTTAAACAGAACACTACAGTAAACAGAGTCTATTTAAACAGCACACAACAGCAAACAGAGTCTATTTAAACAGCACACTACAGTAAACAGAGTCTATTTAAACAGCACACAACAGCAAACAGAGTCTATTTAAACAGCACACTATAGTAAACAGAATCTATTTAAACAGCACACAACAGCAAACAGAGTCTATTTAAACAGAACACTACAGTAAACAGAGTCTATTTAAACAGCACACTATAGTAAACAGAATCTATTTAAACAGAACAATACAGTAAACAGAGTCTTTTTAAACAGCACACAACAGTAAACAGAGTCTATTTAAACAGCACACAACAGCAAACAGAGTCTATTTAAACAGCACACTACAGTAAACAGAGTCTATTTAAACAGCACACTATAGTAAACAGAATCTATTTAAACAGCACACAACAGCAAACAGAGTCTATTTAAACAGAACACAACAGCAAACAGAGTCTATTTAAACAGCACACAAAAGCAAACAGAGTCGACTGAAACAGCACACTACAGTAAACAGAGTCTATTTAAACAGCACACAACAGTAAACAGAGTCTATTTAAACAGCACACTACAGTAAACAGAGTCTATTTAAACAGCACACAACAGCAAACAGAGTCTATTTAAACAGAACACAACAGTAAACTGAGTCTATTTAAACAGCACACTACAGTAAACAGAGTCTATTTAAACAGAACACTACAGTAAACAGGGTCTATTTAAACAGAACAATACAGTAAACAGAGTCTATTTAAACAGAACAATACAGTAAACAGAGTCTATTGAAACAGAACAATACAGTAAACAGAGTCTATTTAAACAGAACACTACAGTAAACAGAGTCTATTTAAACAGAACAATACAGTAAACTGTGTCTATTTAAATAGCACACGATAGTAAACAGAATCTATTTAAACAGCACACAACAGCAAACAGAGTCTATTTAAACAGCACACTACAGCAAACAAAGTCTATTTAAACAGTACACAACAGCAAACAGAGTCTATTTAAACAGAACACTGCAGTAAACAGAGTCTATTGAAACAGCAAACTACAGTAAACAGGGTCTATTTAAAGAGAACACTACAGTAAACAGAGTCTATTTAAAGAGAACACTACAGTAAACAGAGTCTATTGAAACAGCAAACTACAGTAAACAGGGTCTATTTAAAGAGAACACTACAGTAAACAGAGTCTATTTAAACAGCTCACTACAGCAAACAGAGTCTATTGAAACAGCAAACTACTGTAAACAGGGTCTATTTGAACAGAACACAACAGTAAACAGAGTCTATCGAAACAGCAAACTACAGTAAACAGGGTCTATTTAAACAGAACACTACAGTAAACAGAGTCTATTTAAACAGCTCACTACAGTAAACAGAGTCTATTTAAACAGCAAACTACAGTAAACAGAGTCTATTTAAACAGCACACTACAGTAAACAGAGTCTATTGAAACAGCAAACTACAGTAAACAGAGTCTATTTAAACAGCACACTACAGTAAAGAGAGTCTATTGAAACAGCACACTACAGTAAACAGAGTCTATTGAAACAGCAAACTACAGTAAACAGAGTCTATTTAAACAGAACACTACAGTAAACAGAGTCTATTTAAACAGCTCACTACAGTAAACAGAGTCTATTGAAACAGCAAACTACAGTAAACAGAGTCTACTTAAACAGAACACTACAGTAAACAGAGTCTATTTAAACAGCTCACTACAGTAAACAGAGTCTATTGAAACAGCAAACTACAGTAAACAGAGTCTATTTAAACAGAACACTACAGTAAACAGAGTCTATTTAAACAGCACACTGCAGTAAAAAGAGTCTATTGAAACAGCAAACTACAGTAAACAGAGTCTATTTAAACAGAACGCTACAGTAAACAGAGTCTATTTAAACAGCACACTACAGTAAACAGAGTCTATTGAAACAGAACACTGCAGTAAACAGAGTCTATTTAAACAGAACACTACGGTAGAGTCTATTTAAACAGAGCACTACAGTAAACAGAGACTATTTAAACAGCAAACTACAGTAAACAGAGTCTATTGAAACAGCAAACTACAGTAAACAGAGTCTATTGAAACAGAACACTACAGTAAACAGAGTCTATTTAAACAGAACACTACAGTAAACAGAGTCTATTGAAACAGCAAACTACAGTAAACAGAGTCTACTGAAACAGCAAACTGCAGTAAACAGAGTCTATTGAAACAGCAAACTACAGTAAACAGAGTCTATTTAAACAGAACACTACAGTAAACAGAGTCTATTGAAAAAGGAAACTACAGTAAACAGAGTCTATTTAAACAGAACACTACAGTAAACAGAGTCTATTTAAACAGAACACTACAGTAAACAGAGTCTATTGAAACAGCAAACTACAGTAAATAGAGTCTATTGAAACAGCAAACTACAGTAAACAGAGTCTATTTAAACAGAACACTACAGTAAACAGAGTCTAATGAAACAGCAAACTACAGTAAACAGAGTCTATTTAAACAGAACACTACAGTAAACAGAGTCTATTTAAACAGAACACTACAGCAAACAGAGTCTATTGAAACAGCAAACTACAGTAAACAGAGTCTATTGAAACAGCAAACTACAGTAAACAGAGTCTATTGAAACAGAACAATACAGTAAACAGAGTCTATTTAAACAGCTCACTACAGTAAACAGAGTCTACTTAAACAGAACACTACAGTAAACAGAGTCTATTTAAGCAGCTCACTACAGTAAACAGAGTCTATTGAAACAGCAAACTACAGAAAACAGATTCGATTGAAACAGAACAATACAGTAAACAGAGTCTATTTAAACAGCTCACTACAGAAAACAGAATCTATTGAAACAGCAAACTACAGTAAACAGAGTCTATTTAAACTGAACACTGCAGGAAACAGAATTTATTTAAACAGCACACGACAGTAAACAGAGTCTATTGAAACAGCACACTGCAGTAAACAGAGTCTATTTAAGCAGAACACTGCAGTAAACAGAGTCTATAGAAACAGAACAATAGAAAAAACAGAGTCCATTTAAACAGAACAATACAGTAAACAGAGTCTATTGAAACAGAACAAAACAGTAAACAGAGTCTATTTAAACAGAACACTACAGTAAACAGAGTCTATTGAAACAGCACACTGCAGTAAACAGACTCTATTTAAACAGAACACTGCAGTAAACAGAGTCTATTTAAAAAGAACAATACAGTAAACAGTGTCTATTTAAACAGAACACTGCAGTAAACTGTGTCTATTTCAACAGAACAATACAGAAAACAGAGTCTATTTCAACAGAACAATACAGTAAACAGAGTCTATTTAAACAGCACACAACAGTAAACAGAGTCTATTTAAACAGCACACTACAGTAAACAGAGTCTATTTAAACAGCACACAACAGCAAACAGAGTCTATTTAAACAGAACACTACAGCAAACAGAGTCTATTTAAAGAGCACACTACAGTAAACAGAGTCTATTTAAACAGAACACTACAGTAAACAGAGTCTATTTAAACAGAACAAAACAGTAAACAGAGTCTATTGAAACAGAACACTACAGTAAACAGAGTCTATTTAAACAGAACAAAACAGTAAGCAGAGTCTATTTAAACAGAACAATACAGGAAACAGAGTCTATTGAAACAGAACACTACAGTAAACAGAGTCTATTTAAACAGAACATTACAGTAAACAGAGTCTATTTAAAAAGAACAATACAGTAAACAGTGTCTATTGAAACAGAACACGACAGTAAACAGAGTCTATTTAAACAGAACAAAACAGTAAACAGAGTCTATTTAAACAGAACAATACAGTAAACAGAGTCTATTGAAACAGAACGCTACAGTAAACAGAGTCTATTTAAACAGAACAAAACAGTAAACAGAGTCTTTTGAAACAGAACAATACAGTAAACAGTGTCTATTTAAACAGAACACTGCAGTAAACTGTGTCTATTTCAACAGAACAATACAGAAAACAGAGTCTATTTCAACAGAACAATACAGTAAACAGAGTCTATTGAAACAGAACAAAACAGTAAACAGTCTATTTGAACAGAACACTACAGTAAACAGAGTCTATTTAAACAGCACAATACAGTAAACAGAGTCTATTTAAACAGAACAATACAGTAAACAGAGTCTATTTAAACAGCACACAACAGTAAACAGAGTCTATTTAAACAGCACACTACAGTAAACAGAGTCTATTTAAACAGCACACAACAGCAAACAGAGTCTATTTAAACAGAACACTACAGTAAACAGAGTCTATTTAAAGAGCACACTACAGTAAACAGAGTCTATTTAAACAGAACACTACAGTAAACAGAGTCTATTTAAACAGAACAATACAGTAAACAGAGTCTATTGAAACAGAACAATACAGTAAACAGAGTCTATTTAAACAGAACAATACAGTAAACAGAGTCTATTTAAATAGCACACGATAGTAAACAGAATCTATTTAAACAGCACACTACAGTAAACAGGGTCTATTTAAACAGAACACTGCAGTAAACAGAGTCCATTTGAAGAGAACACTACAGTAAACAGAGTCTATTGAAACAGCAAACTACAGTAAACAGGGTCTATTAAAAGAGAACACTACAGTAAACAGAGTCTATTTAAACAGCAAACTAAAGTAAACAGGGTCTATTTAAAGAGAACACTACAGTAAACTGAGTCCATTTGAAGAGAACACTACAGTAAACAGATTCTATTGAAACAGCAAACTACAGTAAACAGGGTCTATTAAAATTGAACACTACAGTAAACAGAGTCTATTGAAACATCAAACTACAGTAAACAGGGTCTATTAAAAGAGAACACTACAGTAAACAGAGTCTATTTAAACAGCTGACTACAGTAAACAGAGTCTATTTAAACAGAATAATACAGTAAACAGAGTCTATTTAAACAGAACAATACAGTAAGCAGAGTCTATTTAAACAGAACAAAACAGTAAACAGAGTCTATTGAAACAGAACACTACAGTAAACAGAGTCTATTTAAACAGAACAATACAGTAAACAGAGTCTATTTAAACAGAACAATACAGTAAACAGAGTCTATTTAAACAGAACAATACAGTAAACAGTGTCTATTTAAACAGAACACTGCTGTAAACTGTGTCTATTTAAACAGAACACTGCAGTAAACTGTGTCTATTTAAACAGAGCACTGCAGTAAACAGAGTCTATTTAAACAGAACACTGCAGTAAACACAGTCTATTTAAACAGAACAATACAGTAAACAGTGTCTATTTAAACAGAACACTGCAGTAAACTGTGTCTATTTCAACAGAACAATACAGAAAACAGAGTCTATTTCAACAGAACAATACAGTAAACAGAGTCTATTTAAACAGCACACAACAGTAAACAGAGTCTATTTAAACAGCACACTACAGTAAACAGAGTCTATTTAAACAGCACACAACAGCAAACAGAGTCTATTTAAACAGAACACTACAGTAAACAGAGTCTATTTAAAGAGCACACTACAGTAAACAGAGTCTATTTAAACAGAACACTACAGTAAACAGAGTCTATTTAAACAGAACAATACAGTAAACAGAGTCTATTGAAACAGAACAATACAGTAAACAGAGTCTATTTAAACAGAACAATACAGTAAACAGAGTCTATTTAAATAGCACACGATAGTAAACTGAATCTATTTAAACAGCACACAACAGCAAACAGAGTCTATTTAAACAGCACACGACAGTAAACAGGGTCTATTTAAACAGAACACTGCAGTAAACTGAGTCCATTTGAAGAGAACACTACAGTAAACAGAGTCTATTGAAACAGCAAACTACAGCAAACAGGGTCTATTAAAAGAGAACACTACAGTAAACAGAGTCTATTTAAACAGCAAACTACAGTAAACAGGGTCTATTTAAAGAGAACACTACAGTAAACAGAGTCCATTTGAAGAGAACACTACAGTAAACAGAGTCTATTGAAACAGCAAACTACAGTAAACAGGGTCTATTAAAATTGAACACTACAGTAAACAGAGTCTATTTCAACAGAACAATACAGTAAACAGAGTCTATTTAAACAGAACAATACATTAAACAGAGTCTATTTAAACAGAACAATACAGTAAACAGAGTCTATTTAAACAGAACAATACAGAAAACAGAGTCTATTTCAACAGAACAATACAGTAAACAGAGTCTATTTAAACAGCACACAACAGTAAACAGAGTCTATTTAAACAGCACACTACAGTAAACAGAGTCTATTTAAACAGCACACAACAGCAAACAGAGTCTATTTAAACAGAACACTACAGTAAACAGAGTCTATTTAAAGAGCACACTACAGTAAACAGAGTCTATTTAAACAGAACACTACAGTAAACAGAGTCTATTTAAACAGAACAATACAGTAAACAGAGTCTATTGAAACAGAACAATACAGTAAACAGAGTCTATTTAAACAGAACAATACAGTAAACAGAGTCTATTTAAATAGCACACGATAGTAAACTGAATCTATTTAAACAGCACACAACAGCAAACAGAGTCTATTTAAACAGCACACGACAGTAAACAGGGTCTATTTAAACAGAACACTGCAGTAAACTGAGTCCATTTGAAGAGAACACTACAGTAAACAGAGTCTATTGAAACAGCAAACTACAGCAAACAGGGTCTATTAAAAGAGAACACTACAGTAAACAGAGTCCATTTGAAGAGAACACTACTGTAAACAGAGTCTATTGAAACAGCAAACTACAGTAAACAGGGTCTATTTAAAGAGAACACTACAGTAAACAGAGTCCATTTGAAGAGAACACTACTGTAAACAGAGTCTATTGAAACAGCAAACTACAGTAAACAGGGTCTATTAAAATTGAACACTACAGTAAACAGAGTCTATTTAAACAGAACAATCCATTAAACAGAGTCTATTTAAACAGAACAATCCATTAAACTGTCTATTTAAACAGAACAATACAGTAAACAGAGTCTATTTAAACAGAACAATACAGTAAACAGAGTCTATTTAAACAGAACAATACATAAACAGAGTCTATTTAAACAGAACAATCCATTAAACAGAGTCTATTTAAACAGAACACTACAGTAAACAGAGTCTATTTAAATAGTACATTACAGTAAACAGAGTCTATTTAAACAGAACACTACAGTAAACAGAGTCTATTTAAACAGCACACTACAGTAAACAGAGTCTATTTAAACAGCACACAACAGCAAACAGCGTCTATTGAAACAGAACACTACAGTAAACAGAGTCTATTTAAAGAGCACACTACAGTAAACAGAGTCTATTTAAACAGAACACTACAGTAAACAGAGTCTATTTAAACAGAACAATACAGTAAACAGAGTCTATTGAAACAGAACAATACAGTAAACAGAGTCTATTTAAACAGAACAATACAGTAAACAGAGTCTATTTAAATAGCACACGATAGTAAACAGAATCTATTTAAACAGCACACAACAGCAAACAGAGTCTATTTAAACAGCACACTACAGTAAACAGGGTCTATTTAAACAGAACACTGCAGTAAACAGAGTCCATTTGAAGAGAACACTACAGTAAACAGAGTCTATTGAAACAGCAAACTACAGTAAACAGGGTCTATTAAAAGAGAACACTACAGTAAACAGAGTCTATTTAAACAGCAAACTACAGTAAACAGGGTCTATTTAAAGAGAACACTACAGTAAACAGAGTCTATTTAAACAGCACAATACAGTAAACAGAGTCTATTTAAACAGAATAATACAGTAAACAGAGTCTATTTAAACAGCACACAACAGTAAACAGAGTCTATTTAAACAGCACACTACAGTAAACAGAGTCTATTTAAACAGCACACAACAGCAAACAGAGTCTATTTAAACAGAACAATACAGTAAACAGAGTCAGTTTAAATAGCACACGATAGTAAACAGAATCTATTTAAACAGCACACAACAGCAAACAGAGTCTATTTAAACAGCACACTACAGTAAACAGGGTCTATTTAAACAGAACACTGCAGTAAACAGAGTCCATTTGAAGAGAACACTACAGTAAACAGAGTCTATTGAAACAGCAAACTACAGTAAACAGGGTCTATTAAAAGAGAACACTACAGTAAACAGAGTCTATTTAAACAGCAAATTACAGTAAACAGGGTCTATTTAAAGAGAACACTACAGTAAACTGAGTCCATTTGAAGAGAACACGACAGTAAACAGAGTCTATTGAAACAGCAAACTACAGTAAACAGGCTCTATTAAAATTGAACACTACAGTAAACAGAGTCTATTTAAACAGAACAATACAGTAAACAGAGTCTATTTCAACAGAACAATACAGTAAACAGAGTCTATTTAAACAGAACAATACATTAAACAGAGTCTATTTAAACAGAACAATACAGTAAACAGAGTCTATTTAAACAGAACAATACAGTAAGCAGAGTCTATTTAAACAGAACAATACAGTAAACAGAGTCTATTTAAACAGAACACTACAGTAAACAGAGTCTATTTAAACAGCAAACTACAGTAAAAAGAGTCTATTTAAACAGAACAATCCATTAAACACAGTCTATTTAAACAGAACAATACAGTAAACAGAGTCTATTTAAACAGAACAATACAGTAAACAGAGTCTATTTAAACAGAACAATACAGTAAACAGAGTCTATTTAAACAGAACAATCCATTAAACAGAGTCTATTTAAACAGAACAATACAGTAAACAGAGTCTATTTAAACAGAACAATACAGTAAACAGAGTCTATTTAAACAGCACAATACAGTAAACAGTCTATTTAAACAGAACAATACAGTAAACAGAGTCTATTTAAACAGCACACAACAGTAAACAGAGTCTATTTAAACAGCACACTACAGTAAACAGAGTCTATTTAAACAGCACACAACAGCAAACAGAGTCTATTTAAACAGAACACTACAGCAAACAGAGTCTATTTAAAGAGCACACTACAGTAAACAGAGTCTATTTAAACAGAACACTACAGTAAACAGAGTCTATTTAAACAGAACAAAACAGTAAACAGAGTCTATTGAAACAGAACACTACAGTAAACAGAGTCTATTTAAACAGAACAAAACAGTAAACAGAGTCTATTTAAACAGAACAATACAGGAAACAGAGTCTATTGAAACAGAACACTACAGTAAACAGAGTCTATTTAAACAGAACATTACAGTAAACAGAGTCTATTTAAAAAGAACAATACAGTAAACAGTGTCTATTGAAACAGAACACGTCAGTAAACAGAGTCTATTTAAACAGAACAAAACAGTAAACAGAGTCAATTTAAAAAGAACAATACAGTAAACAGAGTCTATTGAAACAGAACGCTACAGTAAACAGAGTCTATTTAAACAGAACAAAACAGTAAACAGAGTCTATTGAAACAGAACAATACAGTAAACAGTGTCTATTTAAACAGAACACTGCAGTAAACTGTGTCTATTTCAACAGAACAATACAGAAAACAGAGTCTATTTCAACAGAACAACACAGTAAACAGAGTCTATTGAAACAGAACAAAACAGTAAACAGTCTATTTGAACAGAACACTACAGTAAACAGAGTCTATTTAAACAGCACAATACAGTAAACAGAGTCTATTTAAACAGCACACAACAGTAAACAGAGTCTATTTAAACAGCACACTACAGTAAACAGAGTCTATTTAAACAGCACACAACAGCAAACAGAGTCTATTTAAACAGAACACTACAGTAAACAGAGTCTATTTAAAGAGCACACTACAGTAAACAGAGTCTATTTAAAGAGAACACTACAGTAAACAGAGTCTATTTAAACAGAACAATACAGTAAACAGAGTCTATTGAAACAGAACAATACAGTAAACAGAGTCTATTTAAACAGAACAATACAGTAAACAGAGTCTATTTAAATAGCACACGATAGTAAACAGAATCTATTTAAACAGCACACTACAGTAAACAGGGTCTATTTAAACAGAACACTGCAGTAAACAGAGTCCATTTGAAGAGAACACTACAGTAAACAGAGTCTATTTAAACAGCAAACTACAGTAAACAGGGTCTATTAAAAGAGAACACTACAGTAAACAGAGTCTATTTAAACAGCAAACTAAAGTAAACAGGGTCTATTTAAAGAGAACACTACAGTAAACTGAGTCCATTTGAAGAGAACACTACAGTAAACAGATTCTATTGAAACAGCAAACTACAGTAAACAGGGTCTATTAAAATTGAACACTACAGTAAACAGAGTCTATTGAAACATCAAACTACAGTAAACAGGGTCTATTAAAAGAGAACACTACAGTAAACAGAGTCTATTTAAACAGCTGACTACAGTAAACAGAGTCTATTTAAACAGAATAATACAGTAAACAGAGTCTATTTAAACAGAACAATACAGTAAGCAGAGTCTATTTAAACAGAACAAAACAGTAAACAGAGTCTATTGAAACAGAACACTACAGTAAACAGAGTCTATTTAAACAGAACAATACAGTAAACAGAGTCTATTTAAACAGAACAATACAGTAAACAGAGTCTATTTAAACAGAACAATACAGTAAACAGTGTCTATTTAAACAGAACACTGCTGTAAACTGTGTCTATTTAAACAGAACACTGCAGTAAACTGTGTCTATTTAAACAGAGCACTGCAGTAAACAGAGTCTATTTAAACAGAACACTGCAGTAAACACAGTCTATTTAAACAGAACAATACAGTAAACAGTGTCTATTTAAACAGAACACTGCAGTAAACTGTGTCTATTTCAACAGAACAATACAGAAAACAGAGTCTATTTCAACAGAACAATACAGTAAACAGAGTCTATTTAAACAGCACACAACAGTAAACAGAGTCTATTTAAACAGCACACTACAGTAAACAGAGTCTATTTAAACAGCACACAACAGCAAACAGAGTCTATTTAAACAGAACACTACAGTAAATAGAGTCTATTTAAAGAGCACACTACAGTAAACAGAGTCTATTTAAACAGAACACTACAGTAAACAGAGTCTATTTAAACAGAACAATACAGTAAACAGAGTCTATTGAAACAGAACAATACAGTAAACAGAGTCTATTTAAACAGAACAATACAGTAAACAGAGTCTATTTAAATAGCACACGATAGTAAACTGAATCTATTTAAACAGCACACAACAGCAAACAGAGTCTATTTAAACAGCACACGACAGTAAACAGGGTCTATTTAAACAGAACACTGCAGTAAACTGAGTCCATTTGAAGAGAACACTACAGTAAACAGAGTCTATTGAAACAGCAAACTACAGCAAACAGGGTCTATTAAAAGAGAACACTACAGTAAACAGAGTCTATTTAAACAGCAAACTACAGTAAACAGGGTCTATTTAAAGAGAACACTACAGTAAACAGAGTCCATTTGAAGAGAACACTACAGTAAACAGAGTCTATTGAAACAGCAAACTACAGTAAACAGGGTCTATGAAAATTGAACACTACAGTAAACAGAGTCTATTTAAACAGAACAATACAGTAAACAGAGTCTATTTCAACAGAACAATACAGTAAACAGAGTCTATTTAAACAGAACAATACATTAAACAGAGTCTATTTAAACAGAACAATACAGTAAACAGAGTCTATTTAAACAGAACAATACAGTAAGCAGAGTCTATTTAAACAGAACAATACAGTAAACAGAGTCTATTTAAACAGAACACTACAGTAAACAGAGTCTATTTAAACAGCAAACTACAGTAAAAAGAGTCTATTTAAACAGAACAATCCATTAAACAGAGTCTATTTAAACAGAACAATACAGTAAACAGAGTCTATTTAAACAGAACAATACAGTAAACAGAGTCTATTTAAACAGAACAATCCATTAAACAGAGTCTATTTGAACAGAACAATACAGTAAACAGAGTCTATTTAAACAGAACAATACAGTCAACAGAGTCTATTTAAACAGAACACTACAGTAAACAGAGTCTATTTAAACAGCAAACTACAGTAAACAGAGTCTATTTAAACAGAACAATCCATTAAACAGAGTCTATTTAAACAGAACAATCCATTAAACAGTCTATTTAAACAGAACAATACAGTAAACAGAGTCTATTTAAACAGAACAATACAGTAAACAGAGTCTATTTAAACAGAACAATACATAAACAGAGTCTATTTAAACAGAACAATCCATTAAACAGAGTCTATTTAAACAGAACACTACAGTAAACAGAGTCTATTTAAATAGTACAATACAGTAAACAGAGTCTATTTAAACAGAACACAACAGTAAACAGAGTCTATTTAAACAGCACACTACAGTAAACAGAGTCTATTTAAACAGCACACAACAGCAAACAGCGTCTATTGAAACAGAACACTACAGTAAACAGAGTCTATTTAAAGAGCACACTACAGTAAACAGAGTCTATTTAAACAGAACACTATAGTAAACAGAGTCTATTTAAACAGAACAATACAGTAAACAGAGTCTATTGAAACAGAACAATACAGTAAACAGAGTCTATTTAAACAGAACAATACAGTAAACAGAGTCTATTTAAATAGCACACGATAGTAAACAGAATCTATTTAAACAGCACACAACAGCAAACAGAGTCTATTTAAACAGCACACTACAGTAAACAGGGTCTATTTAAACAGAACACTGCAGTAAACAGAGTCCATTTGAAGATAACACTACAGTAAACAGAGTCTGTTGAAACAGCAAACTACAGTAAACAGGGTCTATTAAAAGAGAACACTACAGTAAACAGAGTCTATTTAAACAGCAAACTACATTAAACAGGGTCTATTTAAAGAGAACACTACAGTAAACAGAGTCTATTTAAACAGCACAATACAGTAAACAGAGTCTATTTAAACAGAACAATACAGTAAACAGAGTCTATTTAAACAGCACACAACAGTAAACAGAGTCTATTTAAACAGCACACTACAGTAAACAGAGTCTATTTAAACAGCACACAACAGCAAACAGAGTCTATTTAAACAGAACAATACAGTAAACAGAGTCAGTTTAAATAGCACACGATAGTAAACAGAATCTATTTAAACAGCACACAACAGCAAACAGAGTCTATTTAAACAGCACACTACAGTAAACAGGGTCTATTTAAACAGAACACTGCAGTAAACAGAGTCCATTTGAAGAGAACACTACAGTAAACAGAGTCTATTGAAACAGCAAACTACAGTAAACAGGGTCTATTAAAAGAGAACACTACAGTAAACAGAGTCTATTTAAACAGCAAACTACAGTAAACAGGGTCTATTTAAAGAGAACACTACAGTAAACTGAGTCCATTTGAAGAGAACACTACAGTAAACAGATTCTATTGAAACAGCAAACTACAGTAAACAGGGTCTATTAAAATTGAACACTACAGTAAACAGAGTCTATTGAAACAGCAAACTACAGTAAACAGGGTCTATTAAAAGAGAACACTACAGTAAACAGAGTCTATCTAAACAGCTGACTACAGTAAACAGAGTCTATTTAAACAGAATAATACAGTAAACAGAGTCTATTTAAACAGAACAATACAGTAAACAGAGTCTATTTAAACTGAACAATACAGTAAACAGAGTCTATTTAAACAGAACAATCCATTAAACAGAGTCTATTTGAACAGAACAATACAGTAAACAGAGTCTATTTAAACAGAACAATACAGTAAACAGAGTCTATTTAAACAGAACACTACAGTAAACAGAGTCTATTTAAACAGCAAACTACAGTAAACAGAGTCTATTTAAACAGAACAATCCATTAAACAGAGTCTATTTAAACAGAACAATCCATTAAACAGTCTATTTAAACAGAACAATACAGTAAACAGAGTCTATTTAAACAGAACAATACAGTAAACAGAGTCTATTTAAACAGAACAATACATAAACAGAGTCTATTTAAACAGAACAATCCATTAAACAGAGTCTATTTAAACAGAACACTACAGTAAACAGAGTCTATTTAAATAGTACAATACAGTAAACAGAGTCTATTTAAACAGAACACTACAGTAAACAGAGTCTATTTAAACAGCACACTACAGTAAACAGAGTCTATTTAAACAGCACACAACAGCAAACAGCGTCTATTGAAACAGAACACTACAGTAAACAGAGTCTATTTAAAGAGCACACTACAGTAAACAGAGTCTATTTAAACAGAACACTACAGTAAACAGAGTCTATTTAAACAGAACAATACAGTAAACAGAGTCTATTGAAACAGAACAATACAGTAAACAGAGTCTATTTAAACAGAACAATACAGTAAACAGAGTCTATTTAAATAGCACACGATAGTAAACAGAATCTATTTAAACAGCACACAACAGCAAACAGAGTCTATTTAAACAGCACACTACAGTAAACAGGGTCTATTTAAACAGAACACTGCAGTAAACAGAGTCCATTTGAAGAGAACACTACAGTAAACAGAGTCTATTGAAACAGCAAACTACAGTAAACAGGGTCTATTAAAAGAGAACACTACAGTAAACAGAGTCTATTTAAACAGCAAACTACAGTAAACAGAGTCTATTTAAACAGAACAATCCATTAAACAGAGTCTATTTAAACAGAACAATCCATTAAACAGTCTATTTAAACAGAACAATACAGTAAACAGAGTCTATTTAAACAGAACAATACAGTAAACAGAGTCTATTTAAACAGAACAATACATAAACAGAGTCTATTTAAACAGAACAATCCATTAAACAGAGTCTATTTAAACAGAACACTACAGTAAACAGAGTCTATTTAAATAGTACAATACAGTAAACAGAGTCTATTTAAACAGAACACTACAGTAAACAGAGTCTATTTAAACAGCACACTACAGTAAACAGAGTCTATTTAAACAGCACACAACAGCAAACAGCGTCTATTGAAACAGAACACTACAGTAAACAGAGTCTATTTAAAGAGCACACTACAGTAAACAGAGTCTATTTAAACAGAACACTACAGTAAACAGAGTCTATTTAAACAGAACAATACAGTAAACAGAGTCTATTGAAACAGAACAATACAGTAAACAGAGTCTATTTAAACAGAACAATACAGTAAACAGAGTCTATTTAAATAGCACACGATAGTAAACAGAATCTATTTAAACAGCACACAACAGCAAACAGAGTCTATTTAAACAGCACACTACAGTAAACAGGGTCTATTTAAACAGAACACTGCAGTAAACAGAGTCCATTTGAAGAGAACACTACAGTAAACAGAGTCTATTGAAACAGCAAACTACAGTAAACAGGGTCTATTAAAAGAGAACACTACAGTAAACAGAGTCTATTTAAACAGCAAACTACATTAAACAGGGTCTATTTAAAGAGAACACTACAGTAAACAGAGTCTATTTAAACAGCACAATACAGTAAACAGAGTCTATTTAAACAGAACAATACAGTAAACAGAGTCTATTTAAACAGCACACAACAGTAAACAGAGTCTATTTAAACAGCACACTACAGTAAACAGAGTCTATTTAAACAGCACACAACAGCAAACAGAGTCTATTTAAACAGAACAATACAGTAAACAGAGTCAGTTTAAATAGCACACGATAGTAAACAGAATCTATTTAAACAGCACACAACAGCAAACAGAGTCTATTTAAACAGCACACTACAGTAAACAGGGTCTATTTAAACAGAACACTGCAGTAAACAGAGTCCATTTGAAGAGAACACTACAGTAAACAGAGTCTATTGAAACAGCAAACTACAGTAAACAGGGTCTATTAAAAGAGAACACTACAGTAAACAGAGTCTATTTAAACAGCAAACTACAGTAAACAGGGTCTATTTAAAGAGAACACTACAGTAAACTGAGTCCATTTGAAGAGAACACTACAGTAAACAGATTCTATTGAAACAGCAAACTACAGTAAACAGGGTCTATTAAAATTGAACACTACAGTAAACAGAGTCTATTGAAACAGCAAACTACAGTAAACAGGGTCTATTAAAAGAGAACACTACAGTAAACAGAGTCTATTTAAACAGCTGACTACAGTAAACAGAGTCTATTTAAACAGAATAATACAGTAAACAGAGTCTATTTAAACAGAACAATACAGTAAACAGAGTCTATTTAAACTGAACAAAACAGTAAACAGAGTCTATTGAAACAGAACACTACAGTAAACAGAGTCTATTTAAACAGAACAATACAGTAAACAGAGTCTATTTAAACAGAACAATACAGTAAACAGAGTCTATTTAAACAGAACAATACAGTAAACAGTGTCTATTTAAACAGAACACTGCAGTAAACTGTGTCTATTTAAACAGAACACTGCAGTAAACTGTGTCTATTTAAACAGAGCACTGCAGTAAACAGAGTGTATTTAAACAGAACACTGCAGTAAACAGAGTCTATTTAAACAGAACAATACAGTAAACAGTGTCTATTTAAACAGAACACTGCAGTAAACTGTGTCTATTTCAACAGAACAATACAGAAAACAGAGTCTATTTCAACAGAACAATACAGTAAACAGAGTCTATTGAAACAGAACACAACAGTAAACAGTCTATTTGAACAGAACAATACAGTAAACAGAGTCTATTTAAACAGCACAATACAGTAAACAGAGTCTATTTAAACAGAACAAAACAGTAAACAGAGTCTATTGAAACAGAACACTACAGTAAACAGAGTCTATTTAAACAGAACAATACAGTAAACAGAGTCTATTTAAACAGAACAATACAGTAAACAGAGTCTATTTAAACAGAAGAATACAGTAAACAGTGTCTATTTAAACAGAACACTGCAGTAAACTGTGTCTATTTAAACAGAACACTGCAGTAAACTGTGTCTATTTAAACAGAACACTACAGTAAACAGAGTCTATTTAAACAGCACACAACAGCAAACTGTGTCTATTTAAACAGAACACTACAGTAAACAGAGTCTATTTAAACAGAACAATACAGTAAACAGAGTCTATTTAAACAGAACAATACGGTAAACAGAGTCTATTGAAACAGAACAATACAGTAAACAGAGTCTATTTAAACAGAACAATACAGTAAACAGAGTCTATTTAAATAGCACACGATAGTAAACAGAATCTATTTAAACAGCACACAACAGCAAACAGAGTCTATTTAAACAGCACACGACAGTAAACAGGGTCTATTTAAACAGAACACTGCAGTAAACAGAGTCCGTTTGAAGAGAACACTACAGTAAACCGAGTCTATTGAAACAGCAAACTACAGTAAACAGGGTCTATTAAAAGAGAACACTACAGTAAACAGAGTCTATTTAAACAGCAAACTACAGTAAACAGGGTCTATTTAAAGAGAACACTACAGTAAACAGAGTCCATTTGAAGAGAACACTACAGTAAACAGAGTCTATTGAAACAGCAAACTACAGTAAACAGGGTCTAATAAAATTGAACACTACAGTAAACAGAGTCTATTTAAACAGAACAATACAGTAAACAGAGTCTATTTCAACAGAACAATACAGTAAACAGAGTCTATTTAAACAGAACAATACATTAAACAGAGTCTATTTAAACAGAACAATACAGTAAACAGAGTCTATTTAAACAGAACACTACAGTAAACAGAGTCTATTTATACAGCAAACTACAGTAAACAGAGTCTATTTAAACAGAACAATCCATTAAACAGAGTCTATTTAAACAGAACAATACAGTAAACAGAGTCTATTTAAACAGAACAATACAGTAAACAGAGTCTATTTAAACAGAACAATACAGTAAACAGAGTCTATTTAAACAGAACAATCCATTAAACAGAGTCTATTTAAACAGAACACTACTGTAAACAGAGTCTATTTAAACAGAACAATACAGTAAACAGAGTCTATTTAAACAGAACACTACAGTAAACAGAGTCTATTTAAACAGCAAACTACAGTAAACAGAGTCTATTTAAACAGAACAATCCATTAAACAGAGTCTATTTAAACAGAACAATCCATTAAACAGAGTCTATTTAAACAGAACAATACAGTAAACAGAGTCTATTTAAACAGAACACTACAGAAAACAGAGTCTATATAAACAGAACAATACAGTAAACAGAGTCTATTTAAACAGAACAATACAGTAAACAGAGTCTATTTAAAGAGAACACTACAGTAAACAGAGTCTATTTAAACAGCAAACAACAGTAAACAGGGTCTATTTAAAGAGAACACTACAGTAAACAGAGTCCATTTGAAGAGAACACTACAGTAAACAGAGTCTATTGAAACAGCAAACTACAGTAAACAGGGTCTATTAAAAGAAAACACTACAGAAAACAGAGTCTATTGAAACTGCAAACTACAGTAAACAGGGTCTATTAAAAGAGAACACTACAGTAAACAGAGTATATTTAAACAGCTGACTACAGTAAACAGAGTCTATTTAAACAGAATAATACAGTAAACAGAGTCTATTTAAACAGAACAATACAGTAAACAGAGTCTATTTAAACAGAACAATACAGTAAACAGAGTCTATTTAAACAGAACAATACAGTAAACAGAGTCTATTTAAACAGAACAATCCATGAAACAGAGTCTATTTAAACAGAACAATACAGTAAACAGAGTCTATTTAAACAGAACAATACAGTAAACAGAGTCTATTTAAACAGAACACTACAGTAAACAGAGTCTATTTAAACAGCAAACTACAGTAAACAGAGTCTATTTAAACAGAACAATCCATTAAACAGAGTCTATTTAAACAGAATAATCCATTAAACAGAGTCTATTTAAACAGAACAATACAGTAAACAGAGTCTATTTAAACAGAACAATACAGTAAACAGAGTCTATTTAAACAGAACAATACAGTAAACAGAGTCTATTTAAACAGAACAATCCATTAAACAGAGTCTATTTAAACAGAACAATACAGTAAACAGAGTCTATTTAAACAGAACAATACAGTAAACAGAGTCTATTTAAACAGAACACTACAGTAAACAGAGTCTATTTAAACAGAACAATCCATTAAACAGAGTCTATTTAAACAGAACAATCCATTAAACAGAGTCTATTTAAACAGAACAATACAGTAAACAGAGTCTATTTAAACAGAACAATACAGTAAACAGAGTCTATTTAAACAGAACAATACAGTAAACAGAGTCTATTTAAACAGAACAATCCATTAAACAGAGTCTATTTACACAGAACACTACAGTAAACAGAGTCTATTTAAACATAACAATACAGTAAACAGAGTCTATTTAAACAGAACAATACATTAAACAGAGTCTATTTAAACAGAACAATCCATTAAACAGAGTCTATTTAAACAGAACACTACAGTAAACAGAGTCTATTTAAACAGAACTATCCATTAAACAGAGTCTATTTAAACAGAACAATCCATTAAACAGAGTCTATTTAAACAGAACAATACAGTAAACAGAGTCTATTGAAACAGAACACTACAGTAAACAGAGTCTATTTAAACAGAACAATACAGTAAACAGAGTCTATTTAAACAGAACAATACAGTAAACAGAGTCTATTTAAACAGAACACGACAGTAAACAGAGTCTATTTAAACAGCAAACTACAGTAAACAGGGTCTATTTAAAGAGAACACTACAGTAAACAGAGTCCATTTGAAGAGAACACTACAGTAAACAGAGTCTATTGAAACAGCAAACTACAGTAAACAGGGTCTATTAAAAGAGAACACTACAGTAAACAGAGTCTATTGAAACAGCAAACTACAGTAAACAGGGTCTATTAAAAGAGAACACTACAGTAAACAGAGTATATTTAAACAGCTGACTACAGTAAACAGAGTCTATTTAAACAGAATAATACAGTAAACAGAGTCTATTTGAACAGAACAATACAGTAAACAGAGTCTATTTAAACAGAACAATACAGTAAACAGAGTCTATTTAAAAAGAACAATACAGTAAACAGAGTCTATTTAAACAGAACAATACAGTAAACAGAGTCTATTTAAACAGAACAATACAGTAAACAGAGTCTATTTAAACAGAACAATACAGTAAACAGAGTCTATTTATACAGAACAATACAGTAAACAGAGTCTATTTAAACAGAACAAAACAGTAAGCAGAGTCTATTTAAACAGAACAATACAGTAAACAGAGTCTATTTAAACAGAACACTACAGTAAACAGAGTCTATTTAAACAGCAAACTACAGTAAACAGAGTCTATTTAAACAGAACAATCCATTAAACAGAGTCTATTTAAACAGAACAATACCGTAAACAGAGTCTATTTAAACAGAACAATACAGTAAACAGAGTCTATTTAAACAGAACAATCCATTAAACAGAGTCTATTTAAACAGAACAATACAGTAAATAGAGTCTACTTAAACAGAACAATACAGTAAACAGAATCTATTTAAACAGCAAACTACAGTAAACAGAGGCTATTTAAACAGAACAATCCATTAAACAGAGTCTATTTAAACAGAACAATCCATTAAACAGAGTCTATTTAAACAGAACACTACAGTAAACAGAGTCTATTTAAACAGAACAATACAGTAAACAGAGTCTATTTAAACAGAACAATACAGTAAACAGAGTCTATTTAAACAGAACAATACAGTAAACAGAGTCTATTTAAACAGAACAATCCATTAAACAGAGCCTATTTGAACAGAAAACTACAGTAAACAGAGTCTATTTAAACAGAACAATACAGTAAACAGTGTCTATTTAAACAGAACACTGCAGTAAACTGTGTCTATTTAAACAGAACACTGCAGTAAACTGTGTCTATTTAAACAGAACACTACAGTAAACAGAGTCTATTTAAACAGCACACAACAGCAAACAGAGTCTATTTAAACAGAACACTACAGTAAACAGAGTCTATTTAAAGAGCACACTAGAGTAAACAGAGTCTATTTAAACAGAACAATACAGTAAACAGAGTCTATTTAAACAGAACAATACGGTAAACAGAGTCT
Source organism: Heterodontus francisci (assembly GCF_036365525.1). Taxonomy (NCBI): domain Eukaryota; kingdom Metazoa; phylum Chordata; class Chondrichthyes; order Heterodontiformes; family Heterodontidae; genus Heterodontus; species Heterodontus francisci. Next base: position 9,354,162 of record NC_090373.1, read on the forward strand.
ATTGAAACAGAACAATACAGTAAACAGAGTCTATTTAAACAGAACAATACAGTAAACAGAGTCTATTTAAATAGCACACGATAGTAAACAGAATCTATTTAAACAGCACACAACAGCAAACAGAGTCTATTTAAACAGCACACGACAGTAAACAGGGTCTATTTAAACAGAACACTGCAGTAAACAGAGTCCGTTTGAAGAGAACACTACAGTAAACCGAGTCTATTGAAACAGCAAACTACAGTAAACAGGGTCTATTAAAAGAGAACACTACAGTAAACAGAGTCTATTTAAACAGCAAACTACAGTAAACAGGGTCTATTTAAAGAGAACACTACAGTAAACAGAGTCCATTTGAAGAGAACACTACAGTAAACAGAGTCTATTGAAACAGCAAACTACAGTAAACAGGGTCTAATAAAATTGAACACTACAGTAAACAGAGTCTATTTAAACAGAACAATACAGTAAACAGAGTCTATTTCAACAGAACAATACAGTAAACAGAGTCTATTTAAACAGAACAATACATTAAACAGAGTCTATTTAAACAGAACAATACAGTAAACAGAGTCTATTTAAACAGAACACTACAGTAAACAGAGTCTATTTATACAGCAAACTACAGTAAACAGAGTCTATTTAAACAGAACAATCCATTAAACAGAGTCTATTTAAACAGAACAATACAGTAAACAGAGTCTATTTAAACAGAACAATACAGTAAACAGAGTCTATTTAAACAGAACAATACAGTAAACAGAGTCTATTTAAACAGAACAATCCATTAAACAGAGTCTATTTAAACAGAACACTACTGTAAACAGAGTCTATTTAAACAGAACAATACAGTAAACAGAGTCTATTTAAACAGAACACTACAGTAAACAGAGTCTATTTAAACAGCAAACTACAGTAAACAGAGTCTATTTAAACAGAACAATCCATTAAACAGAGTCTATTTAAACAGAACAATCCATTAAACAGAGTCTATTTAAACAGAACAATACAGTAAACAGAGTCTATTTAAACAGAACACTACAGAAAACAGAGTCTATATAAACAGAACAATACAGTAAACAGAGTCTATTTAAACAGAACAATACAGTAAACAGAGTCTATTTAAAGAGAACACTACAGTAAACAGAGTCTATTTAAACAGCAAACAACAGTAAACAGGGTCTATTTAAAGAGAACACTACAGTAAACAGAGTCCATTTGAAGAGAACACTACAGTAAACAGAGTCTATTGAAACAGCAAACTACAGTAAACAGGGTCTATTAAAAGAAAACACTACAGAAAACAGAGTCTATTGAAACTGCAAACTACAGTAAACAGGGTCTATTAAAAGAGAACACTACAGTAAACAGAGTATATTTAAACAGCTGACTACAGTAAACAGAGTCTATTTAAACAGAATAATACAGTAAACAGAGTCTATTTAAACAGAACAATACAGTAAACAGAGTCTATTTAAACAGAACAATACAGTAAACAGAGTCTATTTAAACAGAACAATACAGTAAACAGAGTCTATTTAAACAGAACAATCCATTAAACAGAGTCTATTTAAACAGAACAATACAGTAAACAGAGTCTATTTAAACAGAACAATACAGTAAACAGAGTCTATTTAAACAGAACACTACAGTAAACAGAGTCTATTTAAACAGCAAACTACAGTAAACAGAGTCTATTTAAACAGAACAATCCATTAAACAGAGTCTATTTAAACAGAACAATACAGTAAACAGAGTCTATTTAAACAGAACAATACAGTAAACAGAGTCTATTTAAACAGAACAATACAGTAAACAGAGTCTATTTAAACAGAACAATCCATTAAACAGAGTCTATTTAAACAGAACAATACAGTAAACAGAGTCTATTTAAACAGAACAATACAGTAAACAGAGTCTATTTAAACAGAACACTACAGTAAACAGAGTCTATTTAAACAGAACAATCCATTAAACAGAGTCTATTTAAACAGAACAATCCATTAAACAGAGTCTATTTAAACAGAACAATACAGTAAACAGAGTCTATTTAAACAGAACAATACAGTAAACAGAGTCTATTTAAACAGAACAATACAGTAAACAGAGTCTATTTAAACAGAACAATCCATTAAACAGAGTCTATTTACACAGAACACTACAGTAAACAGAGTCTATTTAAACAGAACAATACAGTAAACAGAGTCTATTTAAACAGAACAATACATTAAACAGAGTCTATTTAAACAGAACAATCCATTAAACAGAGTCTATTTAAACAGAACACTACAGTAAACAGAGTCTATTTAAACAGAACTATCCATTAAACAGAGTCTATTTAAACAGAACAATCCATTAAACAGAGTCTATTTAAACAGAACAATACAGTAAACAGAGTCTATTGAAACAGAACACTACAGTAAACAGAGTCTATTTAAACAGAACAATACAGTAAACAGAGTCTATTTAAACAGAACAATACAGTAAACAGAGTCTATTTAAACAGAACACGACAGTAAACAGAGTCTATTTAAACAGCAAACTACAGTAAACAGGGTCTATTTAAAGAGAACACTACAGTAAACAGAGTCCATTTGAAGAGAACACTACAGTAAACAGAGTCTATTGAAACAGCAAACTACAGTAAACAGGGTCTATTAAAAGAGAACACTACAGTAAACAGAGTCTATTGAAACAGCAAACTACAGTAAACAGGGTCTATTAAAAGAGAACACTACAGTAAACAGAGTATATTTAAACAGCTGACTACAGTAAACAGAGTCTATTTAAACAGAATAATACAGTAAACAGAGTCTATTTGAACAGAACAATACAGTAAACAGAGTCTATTTAAACAGAACAATACAGTAAACACACTCTATTTAAAAAGAACAATACAGTAAACAGAGTCTATTTAAACAGATCAATACATTAAACAGAGTCTATTTAAACAGAACACTACAGAAAACAGAGTCTATATAAACAGAACAATACAGTAAACAGAGTCTATTTAAACAGAACAATACAGTAAACAGAGTCTATTTAAAGAGAACACTACAGTAAACAGAGTCTATTTAAACAGCAAACAACAGTAAACAGGGTCTATTTAAAGAGAACACTACAGTAAACAGAGTCCATTTGAAGAGAACACTACAGTAAACAGAGTCTATTGAAACAGCAAACTACAGTAAACAGGGTCTATTAAAAGAAAACACTACAGAAAACAGAGTCTATTGAAACAGCAAACTACAGTAAACAGGGTCTATTAAAAGAGAACACTACAGTAAACAGAGTCTATTTAAACAGCTGACTACAGTAAACAGAGTCTATTTAAACAGAATAATACAGTAAACAGAGTCTATTTAAACAGAACAATACAGTAAACAGAGTCTATTTAAACAGAACAATACAGTAAACAGAGTCTATTTAAACAGAACAATCCATTAAACAGAGTCTATTTAAACAGAACAATACAGTAAACAGAGTCTATTCAAACAGAACAATACAGTAAACAGAGTCTATTTAAACAGAACACTACAGTAAACAGAGTCTATTTAAACAGCAAACTACAGTAAACAGAGTCTATTTAAACAGAATAATCCATTAAACAGAGTCTATTTAAACAGAACAATCCATTAAACAGAGTCTATTTAAACAGAACAATACAGTAAACAGAGTCTATTTAAACAGAACAATACAGTAAACAGAGTCTATTTAAACAGAACAATACAGTAAACAGAGTCTATTTAAACAGAACAATCCATTAAACAGAGTCTATTTAAACAGAACACTACAGTAAACAGAGTCTATTTAAACAGAACAATACAGTAAACAGAGTCTATTTAAACAGAACACTACAGTAAACAGAGTCTATTTAAATAGCAAACTACAGTAAACAGAGTCTATTTAAACAGAACTATCCATTAAACAGAGTCTATTTAAACAGAACAATCCATTAAACAGAGTCTATTTAAACAGAACAATACAGTAAACAGAGTCTATTGAAACAGAACACTACAGTAAACAGAGTCTATTTAAACAGAACAATACAGTAAACAGAGTCTATTTAAACAGAACAATACAGTAAACAGAGTCTATTTAAACAGAACACGACATTAAGCAGAGTCTATTTAAACAGCAAACTACAGTAAACAGGGTCTATTTAAAGAGAACACTACAGTAAACAGAGTCCATTTGAAGAGAACACTACAGTAAACAGAGTCTATTGGAACAGCAAACTACAGTAAACAGGGTCTATTAAAAGAGAACACTACAGTAAACAGAGTCTATTGAAACAGCAAACTACAGTAAACAGGGTCTATTAAAAGAGAACACTACAGTAAACAGAGTATATTTAAACAGCTGACTACAGTAAACAGAGTCTATTTAAACAGAATAATACAGTAAACAGAGTCTATTTGAACAGAACAATACAGTAAACAGAGTCTATTTAAACAGAACAATACAGTAAACAGAGTCTATTTAAAAAGAACAATAGAGTAAACAGAGTCTATTTAAACAGAACAATATATTAAACAGAGTCTATTTAAACAGAACAATACAGTAAACAGAGTCTATTTAAACAGAACAATACAGTAAACAGAGTCTATTTAAACAGAACACTACAGTAAACAGAGTCTATTTAAACAGAACAATCCATTAAACAGAGTCTATTTAAACAGAACAATACAGTAAACAGAGTCTATTTAAACAGAACAATACAGTAAACAGAGTCTATTTAAACAGAACAATACAGTAAACAGAGTCTATTTAAACAGAACAATCCATTAAACAGAGTCTATTTAAACAGAACACTACTGTAAACAGAGTCTATTTAAACAGAACAATACAGTAAACAGAGTCTATTTAAACAGAACACTACAGTAAACAGAGTCTATTTAAACAGCAAACTACAGTAAACAGAGTCTATTTAAACAGAACAATCCATTAAACAGAGTCTATTTAAACAGAACAATCCATTAAACAGAGTCTATTTAAACAGAACAATACAGTAAACAGAGTCTATTTAAACAGAACACTACAGAAAACAGAGTCTATATAAACAGAACAATACAGTAATCAGAGTCTATTTAAACAGAACAATACAGTAAACAGAGTCTATTTAAAGAGAACACTACAGTAAACAGAGTCTATTTAAACAGCAAACAACAGTAAACAGGGTCTATTTAAAGAGAACACTACAGTAAACAGAGTCCATTTGAAGAGAACACTACAGTAAACAGAGTCTATTGAAACAGCAAACTACAGTAAACAGGGTCTATTAAAAGAAAACACTACAGAAAACAGAGTCTATTGAAACTGCAAACTACAGTAAACAGGGTCTATTAAAAGAGAACACTACAGTAAACAGAGTATATTTAAACAGCTGACTACAGTAAACAGAGTCTATTTAAACAGAATAATACAGTAAACAGAGTCTATTTAAACAGAACAATACAGTAAACAGAGTCTATTTAAACAGAACAATACAGTAAACAGAGTCTATTTAAACAGAACAATACAGTAAACAGAGTCTATTTAAACAGAACAATCCATTAAACAGAGTCTATTTAAACAGAACAATACAGTAAACAGAGTCTATTTAAACAGAACAATACAGTAAACAGAGTCTATTTAAACAGAACACTACAGTAAACAGAATCTATTTAAACAGCAAACTACAGTAAACAGAGTCTATTTAAACAGAACACTACAGTAAACAGAGTCTATTTAAACAGAACAATACAGTAAACAGAGTCTATTTAAACAGAACACTACAGTAAACAGAGTCTATTTAAACAGCAAACTACAGTAAACAGAGTCTATTTAAACAGAACAATCCATTAAACAGAGTCTATTTAAACAGAACAATCCATTAAACAGAGTCTATTTAAACAGAACAATACAGTAAACAGAGTCTATTTAAACAGAACGCTACAGAAAACAGAGTCTATATAAACAGAACAATACAGTAATCAGAGTCTATTTAAACAGAACAATACAGTAAACAGAGTCTATTTAAAGAGAACACTACAGTAAACAGAGTCTATTTAAACAGCAAACAACAGTAAACAGGGTCTATTTAAAGAGAACACTACAGTAAACAGAGTCCATTTGAAGAGAACACTACAGTAAACAGAGTCTATTGAAACAGCAAACTACAGTAAACAGGGTCTATTAAAAGAAAACACTACAGAAAACAGAGTCTATTGAAACTGCAAACTACAGTAAACAGGGTCTATTAAAAGAGAACACTACAGTAAACAGAGTATATTTAAACAGCTGACTACAGTAAACAGAGTCTATTTAAACAGAATAATACAGTAAACAGAGTCTATTTAAACAGAACAATACAGTAAACAGAGTCTATTTAAACAGAACAATACAGTAAACAGAGTCTATTTAAACAGAACAATACAGTAAACAGAGTCTATTTAAACAGAACAATCCATTAAACAGAGTCTATTTAAACAGAACAATACAGTAAACAGAGTCTATTTAAACAGAACAATACAGTAAACAGAGTCTATTTAAACAGAACACTACAGTAAACAGAATCTATTTAAACAGCAAACTACAGTAAACAGAGTCTATTTAAACAGAACACTACAGTAAACAGAGTCTATTTAAACAGAACAATACAGTAAACAGAGTCTATTTAAACAGAACACTACAGTAAACAGAGTCTATTTAAACAGCAAACTACAGTAAACAGAGTCTATTTAAACAGAACAATCCATTAAACAGAGTCTATTTAAACAGAACAATCCATTAAACAGAGTCTATTTAAATAGAACAATACAGTAAACAGAGTCTATTTAAACAGAACAATACAGTAAACAGAGTCTATTTAAACAGAACAATCCATTAAACAGAGTCTATTTACACAGAACACTACAGTAAACAGAGTCTATTTAAACATAACAATACAGTAAACAGAGTCTATTTAAACAGAACAATACATTAAACAGAGTCTATTTAAACAGAACAATCCATTAAACAGAGTCTATTTAAACAGAACACTACAGTAAACAGAGTCTATTTAAACAGAACTATCCATTAAACAGAGTCTATTTAAACAGAACAATCCATTAAACAGAGTCTATTTAAACAGAACAATACAGTAAACAGAGTCTATTGAAACAGAACACTACAGTAAACAGAGTCTATTTAAACAGAACAATACAGCAAACAGAGTCTATTTAAACAGAACAATACAGTAAACAGAGTCTATTTAAACAGAACACGACAGTAAACAGAGTCTATTTAAACAGCAAACTACAGTAAACAGGGTCTATTTAAAGAGAACACTACAGTAAACAGAGTCCATTTGAAGAGAACACTACAGTAAACAGAGTCTATTGAAACAGCAAACTACAGTAAACAGGGTCTATTAAAAGAGAACACTACAGTAAACAGAGTCTATTGAAACAGCAAACTACAGTAAACAGGGTCTATTAAAAGAGAACACTACAGTAAACAGAGTATATTTAAACAGCTGACTACAGTAAACAGAGTCTATTTAAACAGAATAATACAGTAAACAGAGTCTATTTGAACAGAACAATACAGTAAACAGAGTCTATTTAAACAGAACAATACAGTAAACAGAGTCTATTTAAAAAGAACAATACAGTAAACAGAGTCTATTTAAACAGAACAATACAGTAAACAGAGTCTATTTAAACAGAACAATACATTAAACAGAGTCTATTTAAACAGAACAATACAGTAAACAGAGTCTATTTAAACAGAACAATACAGTAAACAGAGTCTATTTAAACAGAACAATACAGTAAGCAGAGTCTATTTAAACAGAACAATACAGTAAACAGAGTCTATTTAAACAGAACACTACAGTAAACAGAGTCTATTTAAACAGCAAACTACAGTAAACAGAGTCTATTTAAACAGAACAATCCATTAAACAGAGTCTATTTAAACAGAACAATACCGTAAACAGAGTCTATTTAAACAGAACAATACAGTAAACAGAGTCTATTTAAACAGAACAATCCATTAAACAGAGTCTATTTAAACAGAACAATACAGTAAATAGAGTCTACTTAAACAGAACAATACAGTAAACAGAATCTATTTAAACAGCAAACTACAGTAAACAGAGGCTATTTAAACAGAACAATCCATTAAACAGAGTCTATTTAAACAGAACAATCCATTAAACAGAGTCTATTTAAACAGAACACTACAGTAAACAGAGTCTATTTAAACAGAACAATACAGTAAACAGAGTCTATTTAAACAGAACAATACAGTAAACAGAGTCTATTTAAACAGAACAATACAGTAAACAGAGTCTATTTAAACAGAACAATCCATTAAACAGAGCCTATTTGAACAGAAAACAACAGTAAACAGAGTCTATTTAAACAGAACAATACAGTAAACAGAGTCTATTTAAACAGAACACTACAGTGAACAGAGTCTATTTAAACAGCAAACTACAGTAAACAGAGTCTATTTAAACAGAACAATCCATTAAACAGAGTCTATTTAAACAGAACAATCCATTAAACAGAGTCTATTTAAACAGAATAATACAGTAAACAGAGTCTATTGAAACAGAACACTACAGTAAACAGAGTCTATTTAAACAGAACAATACAGTAAACAGAGTCTATTTAAACAGAACAATACAGTAAACAGAGTCTATTTAAACAGAACACTACAGTAAACAGAGTCTATTTAAACAGCAAACTACAGTAAACAGGGTCCATTTGAAGAGAACACTACAGTAAACAGAGTCTATTGAAACAGCAAACTACAGTAAACAGGGTCTATTAAAAGAGAACACTACAGTAAACAGAGTCTATTGAAACAGCAAACTACAGTAAACAGGGTCTATTAAAAGAGAACACTACAGTAAACAGAGTCTATTTAAACAGCTGACTACAGTAAACAGAGTCTATGCAAACAGAATAATACAGTAAACAGAGTCTATTTAAACAGAACAATACAGTAAACAGAGTCTATTTAAACAGAACAATACATTAAACAGAGTCTATTTAAACAGAACAATACAGTAAACAGAGTCTATTTAAACAGAACAATACATTAAACAGAGTCTATTTAAACAGAACAATACAGTAAACAGAGTCTATTTAAACAGAACAATACAGTAAACAGAGTCTATTTAAACAGAACACTACAGTAAACAGAATCTATTTAAACAGCAACCTACAGTAAACAGAGTCTATTTAAACAGAACAATCCATTGAACAGAGTCTATTTAAACAGAACAATACAGTAAACAGAGTCTATTTAAACAGAACAATACAGTAAACAGAGTCTATTTAAACAGAACACTACAGTAAACAGAGTCTATTTAAACAGAACAATACAGTAAACAGAGTCTACTTAAACAGAACAATACAGTAAACAGAGTCTATTTAAACAGAACACTACAGTAAACAGAATCTATTTAAACAGCAAACTACAGTAAACAGAGTCTATTTAAACAGAACAATCCATTAAACAGAGTCTATTTAAACAGAACAATCCATTAAACAGAGTCTATTTAAACAGAACAATACAGTAAACAGAGTCTATTTAAACAGAACAATACAGTAAACAGAGTCTATTTAAACAGAACAATACAGTAAACAGAGTCTATTTAAACAGAACAATCCATTAAACAGAGTCTATTTAAACAGAACACTACTGTAAACAGAGTCTATTTAAACAGAACAATACAGTAAACAGAGTCTATTTAAACAGAACACTACAATAAACAGAGTCTATTTAAACAGCAAACTACAGTAAACAGAGTCTATTTAAACAGAACAATCCATTAAACAGAGTCTATTTAAACAGAACAATCCATTAAACAGAGTCTATTTAAACAGAACAATACAGTAAACAGAGTCTATTTAAACAGAACACTACAGAAAACAGAGTCTATATAAACAGAACAATACAGTAATCAGAGTCTATTTAAACAGAACAATACAGTAAACAGAGTCTATTTAAAGAGAACACTACAGTAAACAGAGTCTATTTAGACAGCAAACAACAGTAAACAGGGTCTATTTAAAGAGAACACTACAGTAAACAGAGTCCATTTGAAGAGAACACTACAGTAAACAGAGTCTATTGAAACAGCAAACTACAGTAAACAGGGTCTATTAAAAGAAAACACTACAGAAAACAGAGTCTATTGAAACTGCAAACTACAGTAAACAGGGTCTATTAAAAGAGAACACTACAGTAAACAGAGTATATTTAAACAGCTGACTACAGTAAACAGAGTCTATTTAAACAGAATAATACAGTAAACAGAGTCTATTTAAACAGAACAATACAGTAAACAGAGTCTATTTAAACAGAACAATACAGTAAACAGAGTCTATTTAAACAGAACAATACAGTAAACAGAGTCTATTTAAACAGAACAATCCATTAAACAGAGTCTATTTAAACAGAACAATACAGTAAACAGAGTCTATTTAAACAGCAAACTACAGTAAACAGAGTCTATTTAAACAGAACACTACAGTAAACAGAGTCTATTTAAACAGAACAATACAGTAAACAGAGTCTATTTAAACAGAACACTACAGTAAACAGAGTCTATTTAAACAGCAAACTACAGTAAACAGAGTCTATTTAAACAGAACAATCCATTAAACAGAGTCTATTTAAACAGAACAATCCATTAAACAGAGTCTATTTAAACAGAACAATACAGTAAACAGAGTCTATTTAAACAGAACAATACAGTAAACAGAGTCTATTTAAACAGAACAATCCATTAAACAGAGTCTATTTACACAGAACACTACAGTAAACAGAGTCTATTTAAACATAACAATACAGTAAACAGAGTCTATTTAAACAGAACAATACATTAAACAGAGTCTATTTAAACAGAACAATCCATTAAACAGAGTCTATTTAAACAGAACACTACAGTAAACAGAGTCTATTTAAACAGAACTATCCATTAAACAGAGTCTATTTAAACAGAACAATCCATTAAACAGAGTCTATTTAAACAGAACAATACAGTAAACAGAGTCTATTGAAACAGAACACTACAGTAAACAGAGTCTATTTAAACAGAACAATACAGCAAACAGAGTCTATTTAAACAGAACAATACAGTAAACAGAGTCTATTTAAACAGAACACGACAGTAAACAGAGTCTATTTAAACAGCAAACTACAGTAAACAGGGTCTATTTAAAGAGAACACTACAGTAAACAGAGTCCATTTGAAGAGAACACTACAGTAAACAGAGTCTATTGAAACAGCAAACTACAGTAAACAGGGTCTATTAAAAGAGAACACTACAGTAAACAGAGTCTATTGAAACAGCAAACTACAGTAAACAGGGTCTATTAAAAGAGAACACTACAGTAAACAGAGTATATTTAAACAGCTGACTACAGTAAACAGAGTCTATTTAAACAGAATAATACAGTAAACAGAGTCTATTTGAACAGAACAATACAGTAAACAGAGTCTATTTAAACAGAACAATACAGTAAACAGAGTCTATTTAAAAAGAACAATACAGTAAACAGAGTCTATTTAAACAGAACAATACAGTAAACAGAGTCTATTTAAACAGAACAATACATTAAACAGAGTCTATTTAAACAGAACAATACAGTAAACAGAGTCTATTTAAACAGAACAATACAGTAAACAGAGTCTATTTAAACAGAACAATACAGTAAGCAGAGTCTATTTAAACAGAACAATACAGTAAACAGAGTCTATTTAAACAGAACACTACAGTAAACAGAGTCTATTTAAACAGCAAACTACAGTAAACAGAGTCTATTTAAACAGAACAATCCATTAAACAGAGTCTATTTAAACAGAACAATCCATTAAACAGAGTCTATTTAAACAGAATAATACAGTAAACAGAGTCTATTGAAACAGAACACTACAGTAAACAGAGTCTATTTAAACAGAACAATACAGTAAACAGAGTCTATTTAAACAGAACAATACAGTAAACAGAGTCTATTTAAACAGAACACTACAGTAAACAGAGTCTATTTAAACAGCAAACTACAGTAAACAGGGTCCATTTGAAGAGAACACTACAGTAAACAGAGTCTATTGAAACAGCAAACTACAGTAAACAGGGTCTATTAAAAGAGAACACTACAGTAAACAGAGTCTATTGAAACAGCAAACTACAGTAAACAGGGTCTATTAAAAGAGAACACTACAGTAAACAGAGTCTATTTAAACAGCTGACTACAGTAAACAGAGTCTATGCAAACAGAATAATACAGTAAACAGAGTCTATTTAAACAGAACAATACAGTAAACAGAGTCTATTTAAACAGAACAATACATTAAACAGAGTCTATTTAAACAGAACAATACAGTAAACAGAGTCTATTTAAACAGAACAATACATTAAACAGAGTCTATTTAAACAGAACAATACAGTAAACAGAGTCTATTTAAACAGAACAATACAGTAAACAGAGTCTATTTAAACAGAACACTACAGTAAACAGAATCTATTTAAACAGCAACCTACAGTAAACAGAGTCTATTTAAACAGAACAATCCATTAAACAGAGTCTATTTAAACAGAACAATACAGTAAACAGAGTCTATTTAAACAGAACAATACAGTAAACAGAGTCTATTTAAACAGAACACTACAGTAAACAGAGTCTATTTAAACAGAACAATACAGTAAACAGAGTCTACTTAAACAGAACAATACAGTAAACAGAGTCTATTTAAACAGAACACTACAGTAAACAGAATCTATTTAAACAGCAAACTACAGTAAACAGAGTCTATTTAAACAGAACAATACAGTAAACACACTCTATTTAAACAGAACAATCCATTAAACAGAGTCTATTTAAACAGAACAATACAGTAAACAGAGTCTATTTAAACAGAACAATACAGTAAACAGAGTCTATTTAAACAGAACAATACAGTAAACAGAGTCTATTTAAACAGAACAATCCATTAAACAGAGTCTATTTAAACAGAACAATACCGTAAACAGAGTCTATTTAAACAGAACAATACAGTAAACAGAGTCTATTTAAACAGAACAATCCATTAAACAGAGTCTATTTAAACAGAACAATACAGTAAATAGAGTCTACTTAAACAGAACAATACAGTAAACAGAGTCTATTTAAACAGAACACTACAGTAAACAGAATCTATTTAAACAGCAAACTACAGTAAACAGAGGCTATTTAAACAGAACAATCCATTAAACAGATTCTATTTAAACAGAACAATCCATTAAACAGAGTCTATTTAAACAGAACACTACAGTAAACAGAGTCTATTTAAACAGAACAATACAGTAAACAGAGTCTATTTAAACAGAACAATACAGTAAACAGAGTCTATTTAAACAGAACAATACAGTAAACAGAGTCTATTTAAACAGAACAATCCATTAAACAGAGTCTATTTGAACAGAAAACTACAGTAAACAGAGTCTATTTAAACAGAACAATACAGTAAACAGAGTCTATTTAAACAGAACACTACAGTGAACAGAGTCTATTTAAACAGCAAACTACAGTAAACAGAGTCTATTTAAACAGAACAATCCATTAAACAGAGTCTATTTAAACAGAACAATCCATTAAACAGAGTCTATTTAAACAGAATAATACAGTAAACAGAGTCTATTGAAACAGAACACTACAGTAAACAGAGTCTATTTAAACAGAACAATACAGTAAACAGAGTCTATTTAAACAGAACAATACAGTAAACAGAGTCTATTTAAACAGAACACTACAGTAAACAGAGTCTATTTAAACAGCAAACTACAGTAAACAGGGTCTATTTAAAGAGAACACTACAGTAAACAGAGTCCATTTGAAGAGAACACTACAGTAAACAGAGTCTATTGAAACAGCAAACTACAGTAAACAGGGTCTATTAAAAGAGAACACTACAGTAAACAGAGTCTATTGAAACAGCAAACTACAGTAAACAGGGTCTATTAAAAGAGAACACTACAGTAAACAGAGTCTATTTAAACAGCTGACTACAGTAAACAGGGTCTATTAAAAGAGAACACTACAGTAAACAGAGTCTATTTAAACAGCTGACTACAGTAAACAGAGTCTATGCAAACAGAACAATACATTAAACAGAGTCTATTTAAACAGAACAATACTGTAAACAGAGTCTATTTAAACAGAACAATACATTAAACAGAGTCTATTTAAACAGAACAATACAGTAAACAGAGTCTATTTAAACAGAACAATACAGTAAACAGAGTCTATTTAAACAGAACAATACAGTAAACAGAGTCTATTTAAACAGAACACTACAGTAAACAGAATCTATTTAAACAGCAACCTACAGTAAACAGAGTCTATTTAAAAAGAACAATCCATTAAACAGAGTCTATTTAAACAGAACAATACAGTAAACAGAGTCTATTTAAACAGAACAATACAGTAAACAGAGTCTATTTAAACAGAACACTACAGTAAACAGAGTCTATTTAAACAGAACAATACAGTAAACAGAGTCTACTTAAACAGAACAATACAGTAAACAGAGTCTATTCAAACAGAACACTACAGTAAACAGAATCTATTTAAACAGCAAACTACAGTAAACAGAGTCTATTTAAACAGAACAATCCATTAAACAGAGTCTATTTAAACAGAACAATCCATTAAACAGAGTCTATTTAAACAGAACAATACAGTAAACAGAGTCTATTTAAACAGAACAATACAGTAAACAGAGTCTATTTAAACAGAACAATACAGTAAACAGAGTCTATTTAAACAGAACAATACAGTAAACAGAGTCTATTTAAACAGAACACTACAGTAAACAGAGTCTATTTAAACAGAACAATACAGTAAACAGAGTCTATTTAAACAGAACACTACAGTAAACAGAGTCTATTTAAACAGCAAACTACAGTAAACAGAGTCTATTTAAACAGAATAATCCATTAAACAGAGTCTATTTAAACAGAACAATCCATTAAACAGAGTCTATTTAAACAGAACAATACAGTAAACAGAGTCTATTGAAACAGAACACTACAGTAAACAGAGTCTCTTTAAACAGAACAATACAGTAAACAGAGTCTATTTAAACAGAACACTACAGTAAACAGAGTCTATTTAAACAGCAAACTACAGTAAACAGAGTCTATTTAAACAGAACAATCCATTAAACAGAGTCTATTTAAACAGAACAATCCATTAAACAGATTCTATTTAAACAGAACAATACAGTAAACAGTGTCTATTTAAACAGAACAATACAGTAAACTGAGTCTATTTAAACAGCAAACTACAGTAAAAAGAGTCTATTTGAACAGAACACTACAGTAAAAAGAGTCTATTTAAACAGCACAATACAGTAAACAGAGTCTATTGAAACAGAACAATACAGTGAACAGTGTCTATTTAAACAGAACACTGCAGTAAACTGTGTCTATTTAAACAGAACACTGCAGTAAACTGTGTCTATTTAAACAGAACACTGCAGTAAACAGAGTCGATTTAAACAGAATAATACAGTAAACAGAGTCTATTTAAACAGAACAATCCATTAAACAGAGTCTATTTAAACAGAACAATCCATTAAACAGAGTCTATTTAAACAGAACAATACAGTAAACAGAGTCTATTGAAACAGAACACTACAGTAAACAGAGTCTATTTAAACAGAACAATACAGTAAACAGAGTCTATTTAAACAGAACAATACAGTAAACAGAGTCTATTTAAACAGAACAATCCATTAAACAGAGTCTATTTAAACAGAACAATCAATTAAACAGAGTCTATTGAAACAGAACAATCCATTAAACAGAGTCTATTTAAACAGAACAATCCATTAAACAGAGTCTATTTAAACAGAACAATACAGTAAACAGAGTCTATTTGAACAGAACACTACAGTAAAAAGAGTCTATTTAAACAGCACAATACAGTAAACAGAGTCTATTGAAACAGAACAATACAGTAAACAGTGTCTATTTAAACAGAACACTGCAGTCAACTGTGTCTATTTAAACAGAACACTGCAGTAAACTGTGTCTATTTAAACAGAACAATACAGAAAACAGAGTCTATTTCAACAGAACAATACAGTAAACAGAGTCTATTGAAACAGAACAAAACAGTAAACAGTCTATTTGAACAGAACACTACAGTAAAAAGAGTCTATTTAAACAGCACAATACAGTAAACAGAGTCTATTGAAACAGAACAATACAGTGAACAGTGTCTATTTAAACAGAACACTGCAGTAAACTGTGTCTATTTAAACAGAACACTGCAGTAAACTGTGTCTATTTAAACAGAACACTGCAGTAAACAGAGTCTATTTAAACAGAACAATACAGTAAACAGTGTCTATTTAAACAGAACACTGCAGTAAACTGTGTCTATTTAAACAGAACAATACAGAAAACAGAGTCTATTTCAACAGAACAATACAGTAAACAGAGTCTATTGAAACAGAACAAAACAGTAAACAGTCTATTTGAACAGAACACTACAGTAAACAGAGTCTATTTAAACAGCGCAATACAGTAAACAGTGTCTATTTAAACAGAACAATACAGTAAACAAAGTCTATTTAAACAGAACACTACAGTAAACAGAGTCGATTTAAACAGCAAACTACAGTAAACAGAGTCTATTTAAACAGAACAATCCATTAAACAGAGTCTATTTAAACAGAACAATCCATTAAACAGAGTCTATTTAAACAGAACAATACAGTAAACAGAGTCTATTGAAACAGAACACTACAGTAAACAGAGTCTATTTAAACAGAACAATACAGTAAACAGAGTCTATTTAAACAGAACACTACAGTAAACAGAGTCTGTTTAAACAGCAAACTACAGTAAACAGAGTCTATTTAAACAGAACAATCCATTAAACAGAGTCTATTTAAACAGAACAATCCATTAAACAGAGTCTATTTAAACAGAACAATACAGTAAACAGTGTCTATTTAAACAGAACAATACAGTAAACTGAGTCTATTTAAACAGAACAATCCATTAAACAGAGTCTATTTAAACAGAACAATACAGTAAACAGAGTCTATTTAAACAGAACAATCCATTAAACAGAGTCTTTTTAAACAGAACAATACAGTAAATAGAGTCTATTTAAACAGAACAATACAGTAAACAGAGTCTATTTAAACAGAACACTACAGTAAACAGAGTCTATTTAAACAGCAAACTACAGTAAACAGAGTCTATTTAAACAGAATAATCCATTAAACAGAGTCTATTTAAACAGAACAATCCATTAAACAGTGTCTATTTAAACAGAACAATACAGTAAACAGAGTCTATTGAAACAGAACACTACAGTAAACAGAGTCTCTTTAAACAGAACAATACAGTAAACAGAGTCTATTTAAACAGAACACTACAGTAAACAGAGTCTATTTAAACAGCAAACTACAGTAAACAGATTCTATTTAAACAGAACAATCCATTAAACAGAGTCTATTTAAACAGAACAATCCATTAAACAGAGTCTATTTAAACAGAACAATACACTAAACAGTGTCTATTTAAACAGAACAATACAGTAAACTCAGTCTATTTAAACAGCAAACTACAGTAAACAGAGTCTATTTAAACAGAACCATCCATTAAACAGAGTCTATTTAAACAGAACAATCCATTAAACAGAGTCTATTTAAACAGAACAATACAGTAAACAGAGTCTATTTAAACAGAACACTACAGTAAACAGAGTCTATTGAAACCGAACAATCCATTAAACAGAGTCTATTTAAACAGAACAATCCATTAAACAGAGTCTATTTAAACAGAACAATACAGTAAACAGAGTCTATTTAAACAGAACACTACAGTAAACTGAGTCTATTTAAACAGCAAACTACAGTAAACAGAGTCTATTTAAACAGAACAATCCATTAAACAGAGTCTATTTAAACAGAACAATCCATTAAACAGAGTCTATTTAAACAGAACAATACAGTAAACAGAGTCTATTCAAACAGAACACTATAATAAACAGAGTCTATTTAAACAGAACAATCCATTAAACAGAGTCTATTTAAACAGAACAATCCATTAAACAGAGTCTATTTAAACAGAACAATACAGTAAACAGAGTCTATTTAAACAGAACAATCCATTAAACAGAGTCTTTTTAAACAGAACAATACAGTAAATAGAGTCTATTTAAACAGAACAATACAGTAAACTGAGTCTATTTAAACAGCAAACTACAGTAAACAGTGTCTATTTAAACAGAACAATCCATTAAACAGAGTCTATTTAAAGAGAACAATCCATTAAACAGAGTCTATTGAAACAGAACAATCCATTAAACAGAGTCTATTTAAACAGAACAATACAGTAAACAGAGTCTATTTAAACAGAACAATACAGCAAACAGAGTCTATTGAAACAGAACAATCCATTAAACAGAGTCTATTTAAACAGAACAATCCATTAAACAGAGTCTATTTAAACAGAACAATCCATTAAACAGAGTCTATTTAAACAGAACAATACAGTAAACAGAGTCTATTTAAACAGAACAATACAGTAAACAGAGTCTATTTCAACAGAACAATCCATTAAACAGAGTCTATTTAAACAGAACAATCCATTAAACAGAGTCTATTGAAACAGAACAATCCATTAAACAGAGTCTATTTAAACAGAACAATCCATTAAACAGAGTCTATTTAAAGAGAACAATCCATTAAACAGAGTCTATTTAAACAGAACAATCCATTAAACAGAGTCTATTTAAACAGAACAATACAGTAAACAGAGTCTATTTAAACAGAACAATACAGCAAACAGAGTCTATTGAAACAGAACAATCCATTAAACAGAGTCTATTTAAACAGAACAATCCATTAAACAGAGTCTATTTAAACAGAACAATCCATTGAACAGAGTCTATTTAAACAGAACAATACAGTAAACAGAGTCTATTTAAACAGAACAATACAGTAAACAGAGTCTATTTCAACAGAACAATCCATTAAACAGAGTCTATTTAAACAGAACAATCCATTAAACAGAGTCTATTGAAACAGAACAATCCATTAAACAGAGTCTATTTAAACAGAACAATACAGTAAACAGAGTCTATTTGAACAGAACACTACAGTAAAAAGAGTCTATTTAAACAGCACAACACAGTAAACAGAGTCTATTGAAACAGAACAATACAGTAAACAGTGTCTATTTAAACAGAACACTGCAGTAAACTGTGTCTATTTAAACAGAACAATACAGAAAACAGAGTCTATTTCAACAGAACAACACAGTAAACAGAGTCTATTGAAACAGAACAAAACAGTAAACAGTCTATTTGAACAGAACACTACAGTAAAAAGAGTCTATTTAAACAGCACAATACAGTAAACAGAGTCTATTGAAACAGAACAATACAGTGAACAGTGTCTATTTAAACAGAACACTGCAGTAAACTGTGTCTATTTAAATAGAACACTGCAGTAAACTGTGTCTATTTAAACAGAACACTGCAGTAAACAGAGTCTATTTAAACAGAACAATACAGTAAACAGAGTCTATTTAAACAGAACACTGCAGTAAACTGTGTCTATTTAAACAGAACAATACAGAAAACAGAGTCTATTTCAACAGAACAATACAGTAAACAGAGTCTATTGAAACAGAACAAAACAGTAAACAGTCTATTTGAACAGAACACTACAGTAAACAGAGTCTATTTAAACAGCGCAATACAGTAGACAGTGTCTATTTAAACAGAACAATACAGTAAACAGAGTCTATTTAAACAGAACACTACAGTAAACAGAGTCGATTTAAACAGCAAACTACAGTAAACAGTGCCTATTTAAACAGAACAATCCATTAAACAGAGTCTATTTAAAGAGAACAATCCATTAAAGAGAGTCTATTTAAACAGAACAATACAGTAAACAGAGTCTATTGAAACAGAACACTACAGTAAACAGAGTCTATTTAAACAGGACAATACAGTAAACAGAGTCTATTTAAACAGAACACTACAGTAAACAGAGTCTATTTAAACAGAACACTGCAGTAAACAGAGTCTATTTAAACAGAACAATCCATTAAACTGAGTCTATTTAAACAGAACAATACAGTAAACAGAGTCTATTTAAACAGAACACTACAGTAAACAGAGTCTATTGAAACCGAACAATCCATTAAACAGAGTCTATTTAAACAGAACAATCCATTAAACAGAGTCTATTTAAACAGAACAATACAGTAAACAGAGTATATTTAAACAGAACACTACAGTAAACTGAGTCTATTTAAACAGCAAACTACAGTAAACAGAGTCTATTTAAACAGAACAATCCATTAAACAGAGTCTATTTAAACAGAACAATCCATTAAACAGAGTCTATTTAAACAGAACAATACAGTAAACAGAGTCTATTCAAACAGAACACTATAATAAACAGAGTCTATTTAAACAGAACAATCCATTAAACAGAGTCTATTTAAACAGAACAATCCATTAAACAGAGTCTATTTAAACAGAACAATACAGTAAACAGAGTCTATTTAAACAGAACAATCCATTAAACAGAGTCTTTTTAAACAGAACAATACAGTAAATAGAGTCTATTTAAACAGAACAATACAGTAAACTGAGTCTATTTAAACAGCAAACTACAGTAAACAGTGTCTACTTAAACAGAACAATCCATTAAACAGAGTCTATTTAAAGAGAACAATCCATTAAACAGAGTCTATTGAAACAGAACAATCCATTAAACAGAGTCTATTTAAACAGAACAATACAGTAAACAGAGTCTATTTAAACAGAACAATACAGCAAACAGAGTCTATTGAAACAGAACAATCCATTAAACAGAGTCTATTTAAACAGAACAATCCATTAAACAGAGTCTATTTAAACAGAACAATCCATTAAACAGAGTCTATTTAAACAGAACAATACAGTAAACAGAGTCTATTTAAACAGAACAATACAGTAAACAGAGTCTATTTCAACAGAACAATCCATTAAACAGAGTCTATTTAAACAGAACAATCCATTAAACAGAGTCTATTGAAACAGAACAATCCATTAAACAGAGTCTATTTAAACAGAACAATCCATTAAACAGAGTCTATTTAAAGAGAACAATCCATTAAACAGAGTCTATTTAAACAGAACAATCCATTAAACAGAGTCTATTTAAACAGAACAATACAGTAAACAGAGTCTATTTAAACAGAACAATACAGCAAACAGAGTCTATTGAAACAGAACAATCCATTAAACAGAGTCTATTTAAATAGAACAATCCATTAAACAGAGTCTATTTAAACAGAACAATCCATTGAACAGAGTCTATTTAAACAGAACAATACAGTAAACAGAGTCTATTTAAACAGAACAATACAGTAAACAGAGTCTATTTCAACAGAACAATCCATTAAACAGAGTCTATTTAAACAGAACAATCCATTAAACAGAGTCTATTGAAACAGAACAATCCATTAAACAGAGTCTATTTAAACAGAACAATACAGTAAACAGAGTCTATTTGAACAGAACACTACAGTAAAAAGAGTCTATTTAAACAGCACAATACAGTAAACAGAGTCTATTGAAACAGAACAATACAGTAAACAGTGTCTATTTAAACAGAACACTGCAGTAAACTGTGTCTATTTAAACAGAACAATACAGAAAACAGAGTCTATTTCAACAGAACAACACAGTAAACAGAGTCTATTGAAACAGAACAAAACAGTAAACAGTCTATTTGAACAGAACACTACAGTAAAAAGAGTCTATTTAAACAGCACAATACAGTAAACAGAGTCTATTGAAACAGAACAATACAGTGAACAGTGTCTATTTAAACAGAACACTGCAGTAAACTGTGTCTATTTAAACAGAACACTGCAGTAAACTGTGTCTATTTAAACAGAACACTGCAGTAAACAGAGTCTATTTAAACAGAACAATACAGTAAACAGAGTCTATTTAAACAGAACACTGCAGTAAACTGTGTCTATTTAAACAGAACAATACAGAAAACAGAGTCTATTTCAACAGAACAATACAGTAAACAGAGTCTATTGAAACAGAACAAAACAGTAAACAGTCTATTTGAACAGAACACTACAGTAAACAGAGTCTATTTAAACAGCGCAATACAGTAGACAGTGTCTATTTAAACAGAACAATACAGTAAACAGAGTCTATTTAAACAGAACACTACAGTAAACAGAGTCGATTTAAACAGCAAACTACAGTAAACAGTGCCTATTTAAACAGAACAATCCATTAAACAGAGTCTATTTAAAGAGAACAATCCATTAAAGAGAGTCTATTTAAACAGAACAATACAGTAAACAGAGTCTATTGAAACAGAACACTACAGTAAACAGAGTCTATTTAAACAGGACAATACAGTAAACAGAGTCTATTTAAACAGAACACTACAGTAAACAGAGTCTATTTAAACAGCAAACTACTGTAAACAGAGTCTATTTAAACAGAACAATCCATTAAACAGAGTCTATTTAAACAGAACAATCCATTAAACAGAGTCTATTTAAACAGAACAATACAGCAAACAGTGTCTATTTAAACAGAACAATACAGTAAACTGAGTCTATTTAAACAGCAAACTACAGTAAACAGAGTCTATTTAAACAGAACAATCCATTAAACAGAGTCTATTTAAACAGAACAAATGCATTAAACAGAGTCTATTTAAACAGAACTATACAGTAAACAGAGTCTATTTGAACAGAACACTACAGTAAACAGAGTCTATTGAAACCGAACAATCCATTAAACAGAGTCTATTTAAACAGAACAATCCATTAAACAGAGTCTATTTAAACAGAGCAATACAGTAAACAGAGTCTATTTAAACAGAACAATACAGCAAACAGAGTCTATTGAAACAGAACAATCCATTAAACAGAGTCTATTTAAACAGAACAATCCATTAAACAGAGTCTATTTAAACAGAACAATCCATTAAACAGAGTCTATTTAAACAGAACAATACAGTAAACAGAGTCTATTTAAACAGAACAATCCATTAAACAGAGTCTATTTAAACAGAACAATACAGTAAACAGAGTCTATTTAAACAGAACAATCCATTAAACAGAGTCTATTTAAACAGAACAATACAGTAAACAGAGTCTATTGAAACAGAACAATCCATTAAACAGAGTCTATTTAAACAGAACAATCCATTAAACAGAGTCTATTTAAACAGAACAATCCATTAAACAGAGTCTATTTAAACAGAACAATCCATTAAACAGAGTCTATTTAAACAGAACAATACAGTAAACAGAGTCTATTTAAACAGAACAATCCATTAAACAGAGTCTATTTAAACAGAACACTGCAGTAAACTGTGTCTATTTAAACAGAACACTGCAGTAAACTGTGTCTATTTAAACAGAACAATACAGAAAACAGCGTCTATTTCAACAGAACAATACAGTAAACAGAGTCTATTGAAACAGAACAAAACAGTAAACAGTCTATTTGAACAGAACACTACAGTAAAAAGAGTCTATTTAAACAGCACAATACAGTAAACAGAGTCTATTGAAACAGAACAAGACAGTGAACAGTGTCTATTTAAACAGAACACTGCAGTAAACTGTGTCTATTTAAACAGAACACTGCAGTAAACTGTGTCTATTTAAACAGAACACTGCAGTAAACAGAGTCTATTTAAACAGAACACTGCAGTAAACAGAGTCTATTTAAACAGAACAATACAGTAAACAGTGTCTATTTAAACAGAACACTGCAGTAAACTGTGTCTATTTAAACAGAACACTGCAGTAAACTGTGTCTAATTAAACAGAACACTGCAGTAAACAGAGTCTATTTAAACAGAACACTGCAGTAAACAAGTCTATTTAAACAGAACAATACAGTAAACAGTGTCTATTTAAACAGAACACTGCAGTAAACTGTGTCTATTTGAACAGAACACTACAGTAAACAGAGTCTATTTATACAGCGCAATACAGTAAACAGAGTCTATTTAAACAGAACAATACAGTAAACAGAGTATATTTAAACAGCACACAACAGTAAACAGTCATTTTAAACAGCACGCTACAGTAAACAGAGTC
This sequence comes from Heterodontus francisci, assembly GCF_036365525.1. Lineage (NCBI taxonomy): Eukaryota > Metazoa > Chordata > Chondrichthyes > Heterodontiformes > Heterodontidae > Heterodontus > Heterodontus francisci. The sequence goes on from NC_090373.1 coordinate 9,378,305, forward strand.
TATTTAAACAGCACACAACAGCAAACAGAGTCTATTTAAACAGAACACTACAGTAAACAGAGTCTATTTAAAGAGCACACTACAGTAAACAGAGTCTATTTAAACAGAACACTACAGTAAACAGAGTCTATTTAAACAGAACAATACAGTAAACAGAGTCTATTGAAACAGAACAATCCATTAAACAGAGTCTATTTAAACAGAACAATACAGTAAACAGAGTATATTTAAACAGCACACAACAGTAAACAGTCATTTTAAACAGCACGCTACAGTAAACAGAGTCTATTTAAACAGCACACAACAGCAAACAGAGTCTATTTAAACAGAACACTACAGTAAACAGAGTCTATTTAAAGAGCACACTACAGTAAACAGAGTCTATTTAAACAGAACACTACAGTAAACAGAGTCTATTTAAACAGAACAATACAGTAAACAGAGTCTATTTAAACAGAACAATCCATTAAACAGAGTCTATTTAAACAGAACAATCCATGAAACAGAGTCTATTTAAACAGAACAATACAGGAAACAGATTCTATTTGAACAGAACACTACAGTAAAAAGAGTCTATTTAAACAGCACAATACAGCAAACAGAGTCTATTGAAACAGAACAATACAGTAAACAGTGTCTATTTAAACAGAACACTGCAGTAAAATGTGTCTATTTAAACAGAACACTGCAGTAAACTGTGTCTATTTAAACAGAACACTGCAGTAAACAGAGTCTATTTAAACAGAACACTGCAGTAAACAGAGTCTATTTAAACAGAACAATACAGTAAACAGTGTCTATTTGAACAGAACACTACAGTAAACACAGTCTATTTAAACAGCGCGATACAGTAAACAGTGTCTATTTAAACAGAACAATACAGTAAACAGAGTCTATTTAAACAGAACAATCCATTAAACAGAGTCTATTTAAACAGAACAATCCATTAAACAGAGTCTATTTAAACAGAACAATCCATTAAACAGAGTCTATTTAAACAGAACAATACAGTAAACAGAGTCTATTGAAACAGAACAATCCATTAAACAGAGTCTATTTAAATGGAACAATCCATTAAACAGAGTCTATTTAAACAGAACAATCCATTAAACAGAGTCTATTTAAACAGAACAATACAGTAAACAGAGTCTATTTAAACAGAACAATACAGTAAACAGAGTCTATTTAAACAGAACAATCCACTAAACAGAGTCTATTTAAACAGAACAATCCATTAAACAAAGTCTATTTAAACAGAACAATACAGTAAACAGAGTCTATTTAAACAGAACAATCCATTAAACAGAGTCTATTTAAACAGAACAATCCATTAAACAGAGTCTATTTAAACAGAACAATACAGGAAACAGAGTCTATTTGAACAGAACACTACAGTAAAAAGAGTCTATTTAAACAGCACAATACAGTAAACAGAGTCTATTGAAACAGAACAATACAGTAAACAGTGTCTATTTAAACAGAACACTGCAGTAAACTGTGTCTATTTAAACAGAACACTGCAGTAAACTGTGTCTATTTAAACAGAACACTGCAGTAAACAGAGTCTATTTAAACAGAACACTGCAGTAAACAGAGTCTATTTAAACAGAACAATACAGTAAACAGTGTCTATTTAAACAGAACACTGCAGTAAACTGTGTCTATTTAAACAGAACAATACAGAAAACAGAGTCTATTTCAACAGAACAATACAGTAAACAGAGTCTATTGAAACAGAACAAAACAGTAAACAGTCTATTTGAACAGAACACTACAGTAAACAGAGTCTATTGAAACAGAACAAAACAGTAAACAGTCTATTTGAACGGAACACGACAGTAAACAGAGTCTATTTAAACAGAACAATCCATTAAACAGAGTCTATTTAAACAGAACAATCCATTAAACAGAGTCTATTTAAACAGAACAATACAGTAAACAGAGTCTATTTGAACAGAACACTACAGTAAAAAGAGTCTATTTAAACAGCACAATACAGTAAACAGAGTCTATTGAAACAGAACAATACAGTAAACAGTGTCTATTTAAACAGAACACTGCAGTAAACAGTGTCTATTTAAAGAGAACACTGCAGTAAACTGTGTCTATTTAAACAGAACACTGCAGCAAACAGAGTCTATTTAAACAGAACACTGCAGTAAACAGAGTCTATTTAAACAGAACAATACAGTAAACAGTGTCTATTTAAACAGAACACTGCAGTAAACTTTGTCTATTTAAACAGAACAATACAGAAAACAGAGTCTATTTCAACAGAACAATACAGTAAACAGAGTCTATTGAAACAGAACAAAACAGTAAACAGTCTATTTGAACAGAACACTACAGTAAACAGAGTCTATTGAAACAGAACAAAACAGTAAACAGTCTATTTGAACGGAACACGACAGTAAACAGAGTCTATTGAAACAAAACACTACAGTAAACAGAGTCTATTTAAACAGAACAATACAGTAAACAGAGTCTATTTAAACAGAACAATACAGTAAACAGAGTCTATTTAAACAGAACAATACAGTAAACAGAGTCTATTTGAACAGAACACTACAGTAAAAAGAGTCTATTTAAACAGCACAATACAGTGAACAGTGTCTATTTAAACAGAACACTGCAGTAAACTGTGTCTATTTAAACAGAACACTGCAGTAAACTGTGTCTATTTGAACAGAACACTGCAGTAAACAGAGTCTATTTAAACAGAACAATACAGTAAACAGTGTCTATTTAAACAGAACACTGCAGTAAACTGTGTCTATTTAAACAGAACAATACAGAAAACAGAGTCTATTTCAACAGAACAATACAGTAAACAGAGTCTATTGAAACAGAACAAAACAGTAAACAGTCTATTTGAACAGAACACTACAGTAAACAGAGTCTATTTAAACAGCGCAATACAGTAAACAGAGTCTATTTAAACAGAACAATACAGTAAACAGAGTATACTTAAAGAGCACACAACAGTAAACAGTCATTTTAAACAGCACGCTACAGTAAACAGAGTCTATTTAAACAGCACACAACAGCAAACAGAGTCTATTTAAACAGAACACTACAGTAAACAGAGTCTATTTAAAGAGCACACTACAGTAAACAGAGTCTATTTAAACAGAACACTACAGTAAACAGAGTCTATTTAAACAGAACAATACAGTAAACAGAGTCTATTGAAACAGAACAATCCATTAAACAGAGTCTATTTAAACAGAACAATACAGTAAACAGAGTATATTTAAACAGCACACAACAGTAAACAGTCATTTTAAACAGCACGCTACAGTAAACAGAGTCTATTTAAACAGCACACAACAGCAAACAGAGTCTATTTAAACAGAACACTACAGTAAACAGAGTCTATTTAAAGAGCACACTACAGTAAACAGAGTCTATTTAAACAGAACACTACAGTAAACAGAGTCTATTTAAACAGAACAATACAGTAAACAGATTCTATTTAAACAGAACAATCCATTAAACAGAGTCTATTTAAACAGAACAATCCATTAAACAGAGTCTATTTAAACAGAACAATACAGTAAACAGAGTCTATTTAAACAGAACAATCCATTAAACAGAGTCTATTTAAACAGAACAATCCATTAAACAGAGTCTATTTAAACAGCACAATACAGTAAACAGAGTCTATTGAAACAGAACAATACAGTAAACAGTGTCTATTTAAACAGAACACTGCAGTAAACTGTGTCTATTTAAACAGAACACTGCAGTAAACTGTGTCTATTTAAACAGAACACTGCAGTAAACAGAGTCTATTTAAACAGAACACTGCAGTAAACAGAGTCTAGTTAAACAGAACAATACAGTAAACAGTGTCTATTTAAACAGAACACTGCAGTAAACTGTGTCTATTTAAACAGAACAATACAGAAAACAGAGTCTATTTCAACAGAACAATACAGTAAACAGAGTCTATTGAAACAGAACAAAACAGTAAACAGTCTATTTGAACAGAACACTACAGTAAACAGAGTCTATTGAAACAGAACAAAACAGTAAACAGTCTATTTGAGCGGAACACGACAGTAAACAGAGTCTATTGAAACAAAACACTACAGTAAACAGAGTCTATTTAAACAGAACAATACAGTAAACAGAGTCTATTTAAACAGAACAATACAGTAAACAGAGTCTATTTAAACAGAACAATACAGTAAACAGAGTCTATTTGAACAGAACACTCCATAAAAAGAGTCTATTTAAACAGCACAATACAGTAAACAGAGTCTATTGAAACAGAACAATACAGTGAACAGTGTCTATTTAAACAGAACACTGCAGTAAACTGTGTCTATTTAAACAGAACACTGCAGTAAACTGTGTCTATTTGAACAGAACACTGCAGTAAACAGAGTCTATTTAAACAGAACACTGCAGTAAACAGAGTCTATTGAAACATAACAATACAGTAAACAGTGTCTATTTAAACAGAACACTGCAGTAAACTGTGTCTATTTAAACAGAACAATACAGAAAACAGAGTCTATTTCAACAGAACAATACAGTAAACAGAGTCTATTGAAACAGAACAAAACAGTAAACAGTCTATTTGAACAGAACACTACAGTAAACAGAGTCTATTTAAACAGCGCAATACAGTAAACAGAGTCTATTCAAACAGAACAATACAGTAAACAGAGTCTATTTAAACAGCACACAACAGTAAACAGAGTCTTTTTAAACAGCACGCTACAGTAAACAGATTCTATTTAAACAGCACACAACAGCAAACAGAGTCTATTTAAACAGAACACTACAGTAAACAGAGTCTATTTAAAGAGCACACTACAGTAAACAGAGTCTATTTAAACAGAACACTACAGTAAACAGAGTCTATTTAAACAGAACAATACAGTAAACAGAGTCTATTGAAACAGAACAATACAGTAAACAGAGTCTATTTAAACAGAACAATACAGTAAACAGAGTCTATTTAAATAGCACACGATAGTAAACAGAATCTATTTAAACAGCACACAACAGCAAACAGAGGCTATTTAAACAGCACACTACAGTAAACAGGGTCTATTTAAACAGAACACTGCAGTAAACAGAGTCCATTTGAAGAGAACACTACAGTAAACAGAGTCTATTGAAACAGCAAACTACAGTAAACAGGGTGTATTAAAAGAGAACACTACAGTAAACAGAGTCTATTTAAACAGCAAACTACAGTAAACAGGGTCTATTTAAAGAGAACACTACAGTAAACAGAGTCCATTTGAAGAGAACACTACAGTAAACAGAGTCTATTTAAACAGCAAACTACAGTCAACAGGGTCTATTTAAAGAGAACACTACAGTAAACAGAGTCCATTTGAAGAGAACACTACAGTAAACAGAGTCTATTGAAACAGCAAACTACAGTAAACAGGGTCCATTAAAAGAGAACACTACAGTAAACAGAGTCTATTTAAACAGAACACTACAGTAAACAGAGTCTATTTAAACAGCTGACTACAGTAAACAGAGTCTATTGAAAGAGAACAATCCATTAAACAGAGTCTATTTAAACAGAACAATCCATTAAACAGAGTCTATTTAAACAGAACAATACAGTAAACAGAGTCTATTTAAACAGAACAATACAGTAAACAGAGTCTATTTAAACAGAACAATACAGTAAACAGAGACTATTTAAACAGAACAATACAGTAAACAGAGTCTATTGAAACAGAACAATACAGTAAACCGAGTCTATTTAAACAGAACAATACAGTAAACAGAGTCTATTTAAACAGAAAATTACAGTTAACAGAGTCTCTTTAAACAGAACAATACAGTAAACAGAATCTATTTAAACAGAACAATACAGTAAACAGAGACTATTTAAACAGAACAATACAGTAAATAGAGTCTATTGAAACAGAACAATACAGTAAACCGAGTCTATTTAAACAGAACTATACAGTAAACAGAGTCTATTGAAACAGAACAATACAGTAAACAGAGACTATTTAAACAGAACAATACAGTAAACAGAGTCTATTTAAACAGAACAATACATTAAACAGAGTCTATTTAAACAGAACAATACAGTAAACAGAGTCTATTTAAACAGAACAATACAGTAAACAGAGTCTATTAAAACAGCAAACTACAGTAAACAGAGTCTATTTAAACAGAACAATCCATTAAACAGAGTCTATTTAAACAGAACAATACAGTAAACAGAGTCTATTTAAACAGAACAATACAGTAAACAGAGTTTATTTAAACAGAACACTACAGTAAACAGAGTCTATTTAAATAGCAAACTACAGTAAACAGAGTCTATTTAAACAGAACAATCCATTAAAAAGAGTCTATTTAAACAGAACAATCCATTAAACAGAGTCTATTTAAACAGAACAATACAGTAAACAGAGACTATTTAAACAGAACACTACAGTAAACAGAGTCTTTTTAAACAGCAAACTACAGTAAACAGAGTCTTTTTAAACAGCACACAACAGCAAACAGAGTCTATTTAAACGGAACACTACAGTAAACAGAGTCTATTTAAAGAGCACACTACAGTAAACATAGTCTATTTAAACAGAACACTACAGTAAACAGAGTCTATTTAAACAGAACAATACAGTAAACAGAGTCTATTTAAACAGAACAATCCATTAAACAGAGTCTATTTAAACAGAACAATCCATTAAACAGAGTCTATTTCAACAGAACAATACAGTAAACCGAGTCTATTTAAACAGAACAATACAGTAAACAGAGTCTATTTGAACAGAACACTCCATAAAAAGAGTCTATTTAAACAGAACAATACAGTAAACAGAGTCTATTGAAACAGAACAATACAGTGAACAGTGTCTATTTAAACAGAACACTGCAGTAAACTGTGTCTATTTAAACAGAACACTGCAGTAAACTGTGTCTATTTGAACAGAACACTGCAGTAAACAGAGTCTATTTAAACAGAACACTGCAGTAAACAGAGTCTATTTAAACAGAACAATACAGTAAACAGTGTCTATTTAAACAGAACACTGCAGTAAACTGTGTCTATTTAAACAGAACAATACAGAAAACAGAGTCTATTTCAACAGAACAATACAGTAAACAGAGTCTATTGAAACAGAACAAAACAGTAAACAGTCTATTTGAACAGAACACTACAGTAAACAGAGTCTATTTAAACAGCGCAATACAGTAAACAGAGTCTATTGAAACAGAACAAAACAGTAAACAGTCTATTTGAACAGAACACTACATTAAACAGTGTCTATTTAAACAGAACACTGCAGTAAACCCACTCTATTTAAACAGAACAATACAGTAAACAGAGTCTATTTAAACAGAAAATTACAGTTAACAGAGTCTCTTTAAACAGAACAATACAGTAAACAGAGTCTATTTAAACAGAACAATACAGTAAACAGAGACTATTTAAACAGAACAATACAGTAAATAGTGTCTATTGAAACAGAACAATACAGTAAACCGAGTCTATTTAAACAGAACTATACAGTAAACAGAGTCTATTGAAACAGAACAATACAGTAAACAGAGACTATTTAAACAGAACAATACAGTAAACAGAGTCTATTTAAACAGAACAATCCATTAAACAGAGTCTATTTAAACAGAACAATACATTAAACAGAGTCTATTTAAACAGAACAATACAGTAAACAGAGTCTATTTAAACAGAACAATACAGTAAACAGAGTCTATTAAAACAGCAAACTACTGTAAACAGAGTCTATTTAAACAGAACAATCCATTAAACAGAGTCTATTTAAACAGAACAATACAGTAAACAGAGTCTATTTAAACAGAACAATACAGTAAACAGAGTCTATTTAAACAGAACACTACAGTAAACAGAGTCTATTTAAATAGCAAACTACAGTAAACAGAGTCTATTTAAACAGAACAATCCATTAAACAGAGTCTATTTAAACAGAACAATCCATTAAACAGAGTCTATTTAAACAGAACAATACAGTAAACAGAGACTATTTAAACAGAACAATACAGTAAACAGAGTCTATTGAAACAGAACAATACAGTAAACCCACTCTATTTAAACAGAACAATACAGTAAACAGAGTCTATTTAAGCAGAAAATTACAGTTAACAGAGTCTCTTTAAACAGAACAATACAGTATACAGAGTCTATTTAAACAGAACAATACAGTAAACAGAGACTATTTAAACAGAACAATACAGTAAATAGTGTCTATTGAAACAGAACAATACAGTAAACCGAGTCTATTTAAACAGAACTATACAGTAAACAGAGTCTATTGAAACAGAACAATACAGTAAACAGAGACTATTTAAACAGAACAATACAGTAAACAGACTCTATTTAAACAGAACAATACAGTAAACAGAGTCTATTTAAACAGAACAATCCATTAAACAGAGTCTATTTAAACAGAACAATACATTAAACAGAGTCTATTTAAACAGAACAATACAGTAAACAGAGTCTATTTAAACAGAACAATACAGTAAACAGAGTCTATTAAAACAGCAAACTACAGTAAACAGAGTCTATTTAAACAGAACAATCCATTAAACAGAGTCTATTTAAACAGAACAATACAGTAAACAGAGTCTATTTAAACAGAACAATACAGTAAACAGAGTCTATTTAAACAGAACACTACAGTAAACAGAGTCTATTTAAATAGCAAACTACAGTAAACAGAGTCTATTTAAACAGAACAATCCATTAAACAGAGTCTATTTAAACAGAACAATCCATTAAACAGAGTCTATTTAAACAGAACAATACAGTAAACAGAGACTATTTAAACAGAACACTACAGTAAACAGAGTCTATTTAAACAGCAAACTACAGTAAACAGAGTCTATTTAAACAGAAAAATCTATTAAATAGAGACTATTTAAACAGAACAATCCATTAAACAGAGTCTATTTAAACAGAACAATACAGTAAACAGAGTCTATTTAAACAGAACAATACAGTAAACTGAGTCTATTTAAACAGCAAACTACAGTAAACAGAGTCTATTTAAACAGAACAATCCATTAAACAGAGTCTATTTAAACAGAACAATCCATGAAACAGAGTCTATTTAAACAGAACTCTACAGTAAACAGAGTCTATTTAAACAGAACAATACAGTAAACAGAGTCTATTTAAACAGAACACTACTGTAAACAGCGTCTATTTAAACAGAACAATACAGTAAACAGAGTCTATTTAAACTGAACAATACAGTAAACAGAGTCTATTTAAACAGAACAATGCAGTAAACAGAGACTATTGAAACAGAACAATACAGTAAACAGAGTCTATTTAAACAGAACAATACAGTAAACAGAGTCTATTTAAACAGAACAATCCATTAAACAGAGTCTATTTAAACAGAACAATACAGTAAACAGAGTCTATTTAAACAGAACACTACAGTAAACAGAGTCTATTTAAACAGCAAACTACAGTAAACAGAGTCTATTTGAACAGAACAATCCATTAAACAGAGTCTATTTAAACAGAACACTGCAGTAAACAGAGTCTATTTAAACAGAACACTGCAGTAAGCAGAGTCTATTTAAACAGAACAATACAGTAAACAGTGTCTATTTAAACAGAACACTGCAGTAAACTGTGTCTATTTAAACAGAACAATACAGAAAACAGAGTCTATTTCAACAGAACAATACAGTAAACAGTCTATTTGAACAGAACACTACAGTAAACAGAGTCTATTTAAACAGTGCAGTACAGTAAACAGAGTCTATTTAAACAGAACAATACAGTAAACAGAGTCTATTTAAACAGCACACAACAGTAAACAGAGTCTTTTCAAACAGCACGCTACAGTAAACAGAGTCTATTTAAACAGCACACAACAGCAAACAGAGTCCATTTAAACAGAACACTACAATAAACAGAGTCTATTTAAAGAGCACACTACAGTAAACAGAGTCTATTTAAACAGAACACTACAGTAAACAGAGTCTATTTAAACAGAACAATACAGTAAACAGAGTCTATTGAAACAGAACAATACAGTAAACAGAGTCTATTTAAACAGAACAATACAGTAAACAGAGTCTACTTAAATAGCACACGATAGTAAACAGAATCTATTTAAACAGCACACAACAGCAAACAGAGTCTATTTAAACAGCACACTACAGTAAACAGGGTCTATTTAAACACAACACTGCAGTAAACAGAGTCCATTTGAAGAGAACACTACAGTAAACAGAATCTATTGAAACAGCAAACAACAGTAAACAGGGTCTATTAAAAGAGAACACTACAGTAAACAGAGTCTATTGAAACAGCAAACTACAGTAAACAGGGTCTATTTAAAGAGAACACTACAGTAAACAGAGTCCATTTGAAGAGCACACTACAGTAAACAGAGTCTATTTAAACAGCAAACTACAGTCAACAGGGTCTATTTAAAGAGAACACTACAGTAAACAGAGTCCATTTGAAGAGAACACTACAGTAAACAGAGTCTATTGAAACAGCAAACTACAGTAAACAGGGTCCATTTAAAGAGAACACTACAGTAAACAGAGTCTATTTAAACAGCTGACTACAGTAAACAGAGTCTATTTAAACAGCAAACTACAGTAAACAGAGTCTATTGAAACAGAACAATCCATTAAACAGAGTCTATTTAAACAGAACAATCCATTAAACAGAGTCTATTTAAACAGAACAGTACAGTAAACAGAGTCTATTTAAAAAGAACAATACAGTAAACAGAGTCTATTTAAACAGAACAATACAGTAAACAGAGACTATTTAAACAGAACAATACAGTAAACAGAGTCTATTGAAAAAGAACAATACAGTGAACCGAGTCTATGTAAACAGAACAATACAGTAAACAGAGTCTATTTAAACAGAAAATTACAGTTAACAGAGTCTATTTAAACAGAACAATACAGTAAACAGAGTCTATTTAAACAGAACAATACAGTAAACAGAGACTATTGAAACAGAACAATACAGTAAACCGAGTCTATTTAAACAGAACAATACAGTAAACAGAGTCTATTGAAACAGAACAATACAGTAAACAGAGTCTATTTAAACAGAACAATACAGTAAACAGAGTCTATTTAAACAGAACAATACAGTAAACAGAGTCTATTTGAACAGAACACTACAGTAAAAAGAGTCTATTTAAACAGCACAATACAGTAAACAGAGTCTATTGAAACAGAACAATACAGTGAACAGTGTCTATTTAAACAGAACACTGCAGTAAACTGTGTCGATTTAAACAGAACACTGCAGGAAACTGTGTCCATTTGAACAGAACACTGCAGTAAACAGAGTCTATTTAAACAGAACAATACAGTAAACAGTGTCTATTTAAGCAGAACAATACAGTCAACAGAGTCTATTTAAATAGCACACGATAGTAAACAGAATCTATTTAAACAGCACACAACAGCAAACAGAGTCTATTTAAACAGCACACTACAGTAAACAGGGTCTATTTAAACACAACACTGCAGTAAACAGAGTCCATTTGAAGAGAACACTACAGTAAACAGAATCTATTGAAACAGCAAACTACAGTAAACAGGGTCTATTAAAAGAGAACACTACAGTAAACAGAGTCTATTTAAACAGCAAACTACAGTAAACAGGGTCTATTTAAAGAGAACACTACAGTAAACAGAGTCCATTTGAAGAGAACACTACAGTAAACAGAGTCTATTTAAACAGCAAACTACAGTCAACAGGGTCTATTTAAAGAGAACACTACAGTAAACAGAGTCCATTTGAAGAGAACACTACAGTAAACAGAGTCTATTGAAACAGCAAACTACAGTAAACAGGGTCCATTAAAAGAGAACACTACAGTAAACAGAGTCAATTTAAACAGCTGACTACAGTAAACAGAGTCTATTTAAACAGCAAACTACAGTAAACAGAGTCTATTGAAACAGAACAATCCATTAAACAGAGTCTATTTAAACAGAACAATCCATTAAACAGAGTCTATTTAAACAGAACAGTACAGTAAACAGAGTCTATTTAAACAGAACAATACAGTAAACAGAGTCTATTTAAACAGAACAATACAGTAAACAGAGACTATTTAAACAGAACAATACAGTAAACAGAGTCTATTGAAACAGAACAATACAGTAAACCGAGTCTATTTAAACAGAACAATACAGTAAACAGAGTCTATTTAAACAGAAAATTACAGTTAACAGAGTCTATTTAAACAGAACAATACAGTAAACAGAGTCTATTTAAACAGAACAATACAGTAAACAGAGTCTATTGAAACAGAACAATACAGTAAACAGAGACTATTTAAACAGAACAATACAGTAAACAGACTCTATTTAAACAGAACAATACAGTAAACAGAGTCTATTTAAACAGAACAATCCATTAAACAGAGTCTATTTAAACAGAACAATACATTAAACAGAGTCTATTTAAACAGAACAATACAGTAAACAGAGTCTATTTAAACAGAACAATACAGTAAACAGAGTCTATTAAAACAGCAAACTACAGTAAACAGAGTCTATTTAAACAGAACAATCCATTAAACAGAGTCTATTTAAACAGAACAATACAGTAAACAGAGTCTATTTAAACAGAACAATACAGTAAACAGAGTCTATTTAAACAGAACACTACAGTAAACAGAGTCTATTTAAATAGCAAACTACAGTAAACAGAGTCTATTTAAACAGAACAATCCATTAAACAGAGTCTATTTAAACAGAACAATCCATTAAACAGAGTCTATTTAAACAGAACAATACAGTAAACAGAGACTATTTAAACAGAACACTACAGTAAACAGAGTCTATTTAAACAGCAAACTACAGTAAACAGAGTCTATTTAAACAGAACAATCCATTAAACAGAGTCTATTTAAACAGAACAATCCATTAAACAGAGTCTATTTAAACAGAACAATACAGTAAACAGAGTCTATTTAAACAGAACAATACAGTAAACAGAGTCTATTTAAACAGAACAATCCATTAAACAGAGTCTATTTAAACAGAACAATCCATTAAACAGAGTCTATTTAAACAGAACAATACAGTAAACAGAGTCTATTTAAACAGAACAATACAGTAAACAGAGTCTATTTAAACAGAACAATACAGTAAACAGAGACTATTTAAACAGAACAATACAGTAAACAGAGTCTATTGAAACAGAACAATACAGTAAACCGAGTCTATTTAAACAGAACAATACAGTAAACAGAGTCTATTTAAACAGAAAATTACAGTTAACAGAGTCTCTTTAAACAGAACAATACAGTAAACAGAATCTATTTAAACAGAACAATACAGTAAACAGAGACTATTTAAACAGAACAATACAGTAAATAGAGTCTATTGAAACAGAACAATACAGTAAACCGAGTCTATTTAAACAGAACTATACAGTAAACAGAGTCTATTGAAACAGAACAATACAGTAAACAGAGACTATTTAAACAGAACAATACAGTAAACAGAGTCTATTTAAACAGAACAATACATTAAACAGAGTCTATTTAAACAGAACAATACAGTAAACAGAGTCTATTTAAACAGAACAATACAGTAAACAGAGTCTATTAAAACAGCAAACTACAGTAAACAGAGTCTATTTAAACAGAACAATCCATTAAACAGAGTCTATTTAAACAGAACAATACAGTAAACAGAGTCTATTTAAACAGAACAATACAGTAAACAGAGTTTATTTAAACAGAACACTACAGTAAACAGAGTCTATTTAAATAGCAAACTACAGTAAACAGAGTCTATTTAAACAGAACAATCCATTAAAAAGAGTCTATTTAAACAGAACAATCCATTAAACAGAGTCTATTTAAACAGAACAATACAGTAAACAGAGACTATTTAAACAGAACACTACAGTAAACAGAGTCTTTTTAAACAGCAAACTACAGTAAACAGAGTCTATTTAAACAGCACACAACAGCAAACAGAGTCTATTTAAACGGAACACTACAGTAAACAGAGTCTATTTAAAGAGCACACTACAGTAAACATAGTCTATTTAAACAGAACACTACAGTAAACAGAGTCTATTTAAACAGAACAATACAGTAAACAGAGTCTATTTAAACAGAACAATCCATTAAACAGAGTCTATTTAAACAGAACAATCCATTAAACAGAGTCTATTTCAACAGAACAATACAGTAAACCGAGTCTATTTAAACAGAACAATACAGTAAACAGAGTCTATTTGAACAGAACACTCCATAAAAAGAGTCTATTTAAACAGAACAATACAGTAAACAGAGTCTATTGAAACAGAACAATACAGTGAACAGTGTCTATTTAAACAGAACACTGCAGTAAACTGTGTCTATTTAAACAGAACACTGCAGTAAACTGTGTCTATTTGAACAGAACACTGCAGTAAACAGAGTCTATTTAAACAGAACACTGCAGTAAACAGAGTCTATTTAAACAGAACAATACAGTAAACAGTGTCTATTTAAACAGAACACTGCAGTAAACTGTGTCTATTTAAACAGAACAATACAGAAAACAGAGTCTATTTCAACAGAACAATACAGTAAACAGAGTCTATTGAAACAGAACAAAACAGTAAACAGTCTATTTGAACAGAACACTACAGTAAACAGAGTCTATTTAAACAGCGCAATACAGTAAACAGAGTCTATTGAAACAGAACAAAACAGTAAACAGTCTATTTGAACAGAACACTACATTAAACAGTGTCTATTTAAACAGAACACTGCAGTAAACCCACTCTATTTAAACAGAACAATACAGTAAACAGAGTCTATTTAAACAGAAAATTACAGTTAACAGAGTCTCTTTAAACAGAACAATACAGTAAACAGAGTCTATTTAAACAGAACAATACAGTAAACAGAGACTATTTAAACAGAACAATACAGTAAATAGTGTCTATTGAAACAGAACAATACAGTAAACCGAGTCTATTTAAACAGAACTATACAGTAAACAGAGTCTATTGAAACAGAACAATACAGTAAACAGAGACTATTTAAACAGAACAATACAGTAAACAGAGTCTATTTAAACAGAACAATCCATTAAACAGAGTCTATTTAAACAGAACAATACATTAAACAGAGTCTATTTAAACAGAACAATACAGTAAACAGAGTCTATTTAAACAGAACAATACAGTAAACAGAGTCTATTAAAACAGCAAACTACTGTAAACAGAGTCTATTTAAACAGAACAATCCATTAAACAGAGTCTATTTAAACAGAACAATACAGTAAACAGAGTCTATTTAAACAGAACAATACAGTAAACAGAGTCTATTTAAACAGAACACTACAGTAAACAGAGTCTATTTAAATAGCAAACTACAGTAAACAGAGTCTATTTAAACAGAACAATCCATTAAACAGAGTCTATTTAAACAGAACAATCCATTAAACAGAGTCTATTTAAACAGAACAATACAGTAAACAGAGACTATTTAAACAGAACAATACAGTAAACAGAGTCTATTGAAACAGAACAATACAGTAAACCCACTCTATTTAAACAGAACAATACAGTAAACAGAGTCTATTTAAGCAGAAAATTACAGTTAACAGAGTCTCTTTAAACAGAACAATACAGTATACAGAGTCTATTTAAACAGAACAATACAGTAAACAGAGACTATTTAAACAGAACAATACAGTAAATAGTGTCTATTGAAACAGAACAATACAGTAAACCGAGTCTATTTAAACAGAACTATACAGTAAACAGAGTCTATTGAAACAGAACAATACAGTAAACAGAGACTATTTAAACAGAACAATACAGTAAACAGACTCTATTTAAACAGAACAATACAGTAAACAGAGTCTATTTAAACAGAACAATCCATTAAACAGAGTCTATTTAAACAGAACAATACATTAAACAGAGTCTATTTAAACAGAACAATACAGTAAACAGAGTCTATTTAAACAGAACAATACAGTAAACAGAGTCTATTAAAACAGCAAACTACAGTAAACAGAGTCTATTTAAACAGAACAATCCATTAAACAGAGTCTATTTAAACAGAACAATACAGTAAACAGAGTCTATTTAAACAGAACAATACAGTAAACAGAGTCTATTTAAACAGAACACTACAGTAAACAGAGTCTATTTAAATAGCAAACTACAGTAAACAGAGTCTATTTAAACAGAACAATCCATTAAACAGAGTCTATTTAAACAGAACAATCCATTAAACAGAGTCTATTTAAACAGAACAATACAGTAAACAGAGACTATTTAAACAGAACACTACAGTAAACAGAGTCTATTTAAACAGCAAACTACAGTAAACAGAGTCTATTTAAACAGAAAAATCTATTAAATAGAGACTATTTAAACAGAACAATCCATTAAACAGAGTCTATTTAAACAGAACAATACAGTAAACAGAGTCTATTTAAACAGAACAATACAGTAAACTGAGTCTATTTAAACAGCAAACTACAGTAAACAGAGTCTATTTAAACAGAACAATCCATTAAACAGAGTCTATTTAAACAGAACAATCCATGAAACAGAGTCTATTTAAACAGAACTCTACAGTAAACAGAGTCTATTTAAACAGAACAATACAGTAAACAGAGTCTATTTAAACAGAACACTACTGTAAACAGCGTCTATTTAAACAGAACAATACAGTAAACAGAGTCTATTTAAACTGAACAATACAGTAAACAGAGTCTATTTAAACAGAACAATGCAGTAAACAGAGACTATTGAAACAGAACAATACAGTAAACAGAGTCTATTTAAACAGAACAATACAGTAAACAGAGTCTATTTAAACAGAACAATCCATTAAACAGAGTCTATTTAAACAGAACAATACAGTAAACAGAGTCTATTTAAACAGAACACTACAGTAAACAGAGTCTATTTAAACAGCAAACTACAGTAAACAGAGTCTATTTGAACAGAACAATCCATTAAACAGAGTCTATTTAAACAGAACACTGCAGTAAACAGAGTCTATTTAAACAGAACACTGCAGTAAGCAGAGTCTATTTAAACAGAACAATACAGTAAACAGTGTCTATTTAAACAGAACACTGCAGTAAACTGTGTCTATTTAAACAGAACAATACAGAAAACAGAGTCTATTTCAACAGAACAATACAGTAAACAGTCTATTTGAACAGAACACTACAGTAAACAGAGTCTATTTAAACAGTGCAGTACAGTAAACAGAGTCTATTTAAACAGAACAATACAGTAAACAGAGTCTATTTAAACAGCACACAACAGTAAACAGAGTCTTTTCAAACAGCACGCTACAGTAAACAGAGTCTATTTAAACAGCACACAACAGCAAACAGAGTCCATTTAAACAGAACACTACAATAAACAGAGTCTATTTAAAGAGCACACTACAGTAAACAGAGTCTATTTAAACAGAACACTACAGTAAACAGAGTCTATTTAAACAGAACAATACAGTAAACAGAGTCTATTGAAACAGAACAATACAGTAAACAGAGTCTATTTAAACAGAACAATACAGTAAACAGAGTCTACTTAAATAGCACACGATAGTAAACAGAATCTATTTAAACAGCACACAACAGCAAACAGAGTCTATTTAAACAGCACACTACAGTAAACAGGGTCTATTTAAACACAACACTGCAGTAAACAGAGTCCATTTGAAGAGAACACTACAGTAAACAGAATCTATTGAAACAGCAAACAACAGTAAACAGGGTCTATTAAAAGAGAACACTACAGTAAACAGAGTCTATTGAAACAGCAAACTACAGTAAACAGGGTCTATTTAAAGAGAACACTACAGTAAACAGAGTCCATTTGAAGAGCACACTACAGTAAACAGAGTCTATTTAAACAGCAAACTACAGTCAACAGGGTCTATTTAAAGAGAACACTACAGTAAACAGAGTCCATTTGAAGAGAACACTACAGTAAACAGAGTCTATTGAAACAGCAAACTACAGTAAACAGGGTCCATTTAAAGAGAACACTACAGTAAACAGAGTCTATTTAAACAGCTGACTACAGTAAACAGAGTCTATTTAAACAGCAAACTACAGTAAACAGAGTCTATTGAAACAGAACAATCCATTAAACAGAGTCTATTTAAACAGAACAATCCATTAAACAGAGTCTATTTAAACAGAACAGTACAGTAAACAGAGTCTATTTAAAAAGAACAATACAGTAAACAGAGTCTATTTAAACAGAACAATACAGTAAACAGAGACTATTTAAACAGAACAATACAGTAAACAGAGTCTATTGAAAAAGAACAATACAGTGAACCGAGTCTATGTAAACAGAACAATACAGTAAACAGAGTCTATTTAAACAGAAAATTACAGTTAACAGAGTCTATTTAAACAGAACAATACAGTAAACAGAGTCTATTTAAACAGAACAATACAGTAAACAGAGACTATTGAAACAGAACAATACAGTAAACCGAGTCTATTTAAACAGAACAATACAGTAAACAGAGTCTATTGAAACAGAACAATACAGTAAACAGAGTCTATTTAAACAGAACAATACAGTAAACAGAGTCTATTTAAACAGAACAATACAGTAAACAGAGTCTATTTGAACAGAACACTACAGTAAAAAGAGTCTATTTAAACAGCACAATACAGTAAACAGAGTCTATTGAAACAGAACAATACAGTGAACAGTGTCTATTTAAACAGAACACTGCAGTAAACTGTGTCGATTTAAACAGAACACTGCAGGAAACTGTGTCCATTTGAACAGAACACTGCAGTAAACAGAGTCTATTTAAACAGAACAATACAGTAAACAGTGTCTATTTAAGCAGAACAATACAGTCAACAGAGTCTATTTAAATAGCACACGATAGTAAACAGAATCTATTTAAACAGCACACAACAGCAAACAGAGTCTATTTAAACAGCACACTACAGTAAACAGGGTCTATTTAAACACAACACTGCAGTAAACAGAGTCCATTTGAAGAGAACACTACAGTAAACAGAATCTATTGAAACAGCAAACTACAGTAAACAGGGTCTATTAAAAGAGAACACTACAGTAAACAGAGTCTATTTAAACAGCAAACTACAGTAAACAGGGTCTATTTAAAGAGAACACTACAGTAAACAGAGTCCATTTGAAGAGAACACTACAGTAAACAGAGTCTATTTAAACAGCAAACTACAGTCAACAGGGTCTATTTAAAGAGAACACTACAGTAAACAGAGTCCATTTGAAGAGAACACTACAGTAAACAGAGTCTATTGAAACAGCAAACTACAGTAAACAGGGTCCATTAAAAGAGAACACTACAGTAAACAGAGTCAATTTAAACAGCTGACTACAGTAAACAGAGTCTATTTAAACAGCAAACTACAGTAAACAGAGTCTATTGAAACAGAACAATCCATTAAACAGAGTCTATTTAAACAGAACAATCCATTAAACAGAGTCTATTTAAACAGAACAGTACAGTAAACAGAGTCTATTTAAACAGAACAATACAGTAAACAGAGTCTATTTAAACAGAACAATACAGTAAACAGAGACTATTTAAACAGAACAATACAGTAAACAGAGTCTATTGAAACAGAACAATACAGTAAACCGAGTCTATTTAAACAGAACAATACAGTAAACAGAGTCTATTTAAACAGAAAATTACAGTTAACAGAGTCTATTTAAACAGAACAATACAGTAAACAGAGTCTATTTAAACAGAACAATACAGTAAACAGAGTCTATTGAAACAGAACAATACAGTAAACAGAGACTATTTAAACAGAACAATACAGTAAACAGACTCTATTTAAACAGAACAATACAGTAAACAGAGTCTATTTAAACAGAACAATCCATTAAACAGAGTCTATTTAAACAGAACAATACATTAAACAGAGTCTATTTAAACAGAACAATACAGTAAACAGAGTCTATTTAAACAGAACAATACAGTAAACAGAGTCTATTAAAACAGCAAACTACAGTAAACAGAGTCTATTTAAACAGAACAATCCATTAAACAGAGTCTATTTAAACAGAACAATACAGTAAACAGAGTCTATTTAAACAGAACAATACAGTAAACAGAGTCTATTTAAACAGAACACTACAGTAAACAGAGTCTATTTAAATAGCAAACTACAGTAAACAGAGTCTATTTAAACAGAACAATCCATTAAACAGAGTCTATTTAAACAGAACAATCCATTAAACAGAGTCTATTTAAACAGAACAATACAGTAAACAGAGACTATTTAAACAGAACACTACAGTAAACAGAGTCTATTTAAACAGCAAACTACAGTAAACAGAGTCTATTTAAACAGAACAATCCATTAAACAGAGTCTATTTAAACAGAACAATCCATTAAACAGAGTCTATTTAAACAGAACAATACAGTAAACAGAGTCTATTTAAACAGAACAATACAGTAAACAGAGTCTATTTAAACAGAACAATCCATTAAACAGAGTCTATTTAAACAGAACAATCCATTAAACAGAGTCTATTTAAACAGAACAATACAGTAAACAGAGTCTATTTAAACAGAACAATACATTAAACAGAGTCTATTTAAACAGAACAATACAGTAGACAGAGTCTATTTAAACAGCAAACTACAGTAAACAGAGTCTATTTAAACAGAAAAATCTATTAAATAGAGACTATTTAAACAGAACAATCCATTAAACAGAGTCTATTTAAACAGAACAATACAGTAAACAGAGTCTATTTAAACAGAACAATACAGTAAACTGAGTCTATTTAAACAGCAAACTACAGTAAACAGAGTCTATTTAAACAGAACAATCCATTAAACAGAGTCTATTTAAACAGAACAATCCATGAAACAGAGTCTATTTAAACAGAACTCTACAGTAAACAGAGTCTATTTAAACAGAACAATACAGTAAACAGAGTCTATTTAAACAGAACACTACTGTAAACAGCGTCTATTTAAACAGAACAATACAGTAAACAGAGTCTATTTAAACTGAACAATACAGTAAACAGAGTCTATTTAAACAGAACAATGCAGTAAACAGAGACTATTGAAACAGAACAATACAGTAAACAGAGTCTATTTAAACAGAACAATACAGTAAACAGAGTCTATTTAAACAGAACAATCCATTAAACAGAGTCTATTTAAACAGAACAATACAGTAAACAGAGTCTATTTAAACAGAACACTACAGTAAACAGAGTCTATTTAAACAGCAAACTACAGTAAACAGAGTCTATTTGAACAGAACAATCCATTAAACAGAGTCTATTTAAACAGAACACAGCAGTAAACAGAGTCTATTTAAACAGAACACTGCAGTAAGCAGAGTCTATTTAAACAGAACAATACAGTAAACAGTGTCTATTTAAACAGAACACTGCAGTAAACTGTGTCTATTTAAACAGAACAATACAGAAAACAGAGTCTATTTCAACAGAACAATACAGTAAACAGAGTCTATTGAAACAGAACAAAACAGTAAACAGTCTATTTGAACAGAACACTACAGTAAACAGAGTCTATTTAAACAGTGCAGTACAGTAAACAGAGTCTATTTAAACAGAACAATACAGTAAACAGAGTCTATTTAAACAGCACACAACAGTAAACAGAGTCTTTTCAAACAGCACGCTACAGTAAACAGAGTCTATTTAAACAGCACACAACAGCAAACAGAGTCTATTTAAACAGAACACTACAATAAACAGAGTCTATTTAAAGAGCACACTACAGTAAACAGAGTCTATTTAAACAGAACACTACAGTAAACAGAGTCTATTTAAACAGAACAATACAGTAAACAGAGTCTATTGAAACAGAACAATACAGTAAACAGAGTCTATTTAAACAGAACAATACAGTAAACAGAGTCTACTTAAATAGCACACGATAGTAAACAGAATCTATTTAAACAGCACACAACAGCAAACAGAGTCTATTTAAACAGCACACTACAGTAAACAGGGTCTATTTAAACACAACACTGCAGTAAACAGAGTCCATTTGAAGAGAACACTACAGTAAACAGAATCTATTGAAACAGCAAACAACAGTAAACAGGGTCTATTAAAAGAGAACACTACAGTAAACAGAGTCTATTGAAACAGCAAACTACAGTAAACAGGGTCTATTTAAAGAGAACACTACAGTAAACAGAGTCCATTTGAAGAGCACACTACAGTAAACAGAGTCTATTTAAACAGCAAACTACAGTCAACAGGGTCTATTTAAAGAGAACACTACAGTAAACAGAGTCCATTTGAAGAGAACACTACAGTAAACAGAGTCTATTGAAACAGCAAACTACAGTAAACAGGGTCCATTTAAAGAGAACACTACAGTAAACAGAGTCTATTTAAACAGCTGACTACAGTAAACAGAGTCTATTTAAACAGCAAACTACAGTAAACAGAGTCTATTGAAACAGAACAATCCATTAAACAGAGTCTATTTAAACAGAACAATCCATTAAACAGAGTCTATTTAAACAGAACAGTACAGTAAACAGAGTCTATTTAAAAAGAACAATACAGTAAACAGAGTCTATTTAAACAGAACAATACAGTAAACAGAGACTATTTAAACAGAACAATACAGTAAACAGAGTCTACTGAAACAGAACAATACAGTAAACCGAGTCTATTTAAACAGAACAATACAGTAAACAGAGTCTATTTAAACAGAAAATTACAGTTAACAGAGTCTATTTAAACAGAACAATACAGTAAACAGAGTCTATTTAAACAGAACAATACAGTAAACAGAGACTATTGAAACAGAACAATACAGTAAACCGAGTCTATTTAAACAGAACAATACAGTAAACAGAGTCTATTGAAACAGAACAATACAGTAAACAGAGTCTATTTAAACAGAACAATACAGTAAACAGAGTCTATTTAAACAGAACAATACAGTAAACAGAGTCTATTTGAACAGAACACTACAGTAAAAAGAGTCTATTTAAACAGCACAATACAGTAAACAGAGTCTATTGAAACAGAACAATACAGTGAACAGTGTCTATTTAAACAGAACACTGCAGTAAACTGTGTCGATTTAAACAGAACACTGCAGGAAACTGTGTCCATTTGAACAGAACACTGCAGTAAACAGAGTCTATTTAAACAGAACAATCCATGAAACAGAGTCTATTTAAACAGAACAATACAGTAAACAGTGTCTATTTAAGCAGAACAATACAGTCAACAGAGTCTATTTAAATAGCACACGATAGTAAACAGAATCTATTTAAACAGCACACAACAGCAAACAGAGTCTATTTAAACAGCACACTACAGTAAACAGGGTCTATTTAAACACAACACTGCAGTAAACAGAGTCCATTTGAAGAGAACACTACAGTAAACAGAATCTATTGAAACAGCAAACTACAGTAAACAGGGTCTATTAAAAGAGAACACTACAGTAAACAGAGTCTATTTAAACAGCAAACTACAGTAAACAGGGTCTATTTAAAGAGAACACTACAGTAAACAGAGTCCATTTGAAGAGAACACTACAGTAAACAGAGTCTATTTAAACAGCAAACTACAGTCAACAGGGTCTATTTAAAGAGAACACTACAGTAAACAGAGTCCATTTGAAGAGAACACTACAGTAAACAGAGTCTATTGAAACAGCAAACTACAGTAAACAGGGTCCATTAAAAGAGAACACTACAGTAAACAGAGTCAATTTAAACAGCTGACTACAGTAAACAGAGTCTATTTAAACAGCAAACTACAGTAAACAGAGTCTATTGAAACAGAACAATCCATTAAACAGAGTCTATTTAAACAGAACAATCCATTAAACAGAGTCTATTTAAACAGAACAGTACAGTAAACAGAGTCTATTTAAACAGAACAATACAGTAAACAGAGTCTATTTAAACAGAACAATACAGTAAACAGAGACTATTTAACCAGAACAATACAGTAAACAGAGTCTATTGAAACAGAACAATACAGTAAACCGAGTCTATTTAAACAGAACAATACAGTAAACAGAGTCTATTTAAACAGAAAATTACAGTTAACAGAGTCTATTTAAACAGAACAATACAGTAAACAGAGTCTATTTAAACAGAACAATACAGTAAACAGAGACTATTTAAACAGAACAATACAGTAAACAGAGTCTATTGAAACAGAACAATACAGTAAACCGAGTCTATTTAAACAGAACAATACAGTAAACAGAGTCTATTGAAACAGAACAATACAGTAAACAGAGTCTATTTAAACAGAACAATACAGTAAACAGAGTCTATTTAAACAGAACAATACAGTAAACAGAGTCTATTTAAACAGAACAATCCATTAAACAGAGTCTATTTAAACAGAACAATACATTAAACAGAGTCTATTTAAACAGAACAATACAGTAAACAGAGTCTATTTAAACAGAACAATACAGTAAACAGAGTCTATTTAAACAGAACACTACAGTAAACAGAGTCTATTTAAACAGAACAATACAGTAAACAGAGTCTATTTAAACAGAACACTACAGTAAACAGAGTCTATTTAAACAGCAAACTACAGTAAACAGAGTCTATTTAAACAGAAAAATCCATTAAATAGAGACTATTTGAACAGAACAATCCATTAAACAGAGACTATTTAAACAGAACACTACAGTAAACAGAGTCTATTTAAACAGCAAACTACAGTAAACAGAGTCTATTTAAACAGAACAATCCATTAAACAGAGTATATTTAAACAGAACAATCCATTAAACAGAGTCTATTTAAACAGAACAATACAGTAAACAGAGTCTATTTAAACAGAACAATACAGTAAACAGAGTCTATTTAAACAGAACAATCCATTAAACAGAGTCTATTTAAACAGAACAATCCATTAAACAGAGTCTATTTAAACAGAACAATACAGTAAACAGAGTCTATTTAAACAGAACAATACAGTAAACAGAGTCTATTTAAACAGAACAATACAGTAGAGAGAGTCTATTTAAACAGCAAACTACAGTAAACAGAGTCTATTTAAACAGCACACAACAGCAAACAGAGTCTATTTAAACAGCACACTACAGTAAACAGGGTCTATTTAAACACAACACTGCAGTAAACAGAGTCCATTTGAAGAGAACACTACAGTAAACAGAATCTATTGAAACAGCAAACTACAGTAAACAGGGTCTATTAAAAGAGAACACTACAGTAAACAGAGTCTATTTAAACAGCAAACTACAGTAAACAGGGTCTATTTAAAGAGAACACTACAGTAAACAGAGTCCATTTGAAGAGAACACTACAGTAAACAGAGTCTATTTAAACAGCAAACTACAGTCAACAGGGTCTATTTAAAGAGAACACTACAGTAAACAGAGTCCATTTGAAGAGAACACTACAGTAAACAGAGTCTATTGAAACAGCAAACTACAGTAAACAGGGTCCATTAAAAGAGAACACTACAGTAAACAGAGTCAATTTAAACAGCTGACTACAGTAAACAGAGTCTATTTAAACAGCAAACTACAGTAAACAGAGTCTATTGAAACAGAACAATCCATTAAACAGAGTCTATTTAAACAGAACAATCCATTAAACAGAGTCTATTTAAACAGAACAGTACAGTAAACAGAGTCTATTTAAACAGAACAATACAGTAAACAGAGTCTATTTAAACAGAACAATACAGTAAACAGAGACTATTTAACCAGAACAATACAGTAAACAGAGTCTATTGAAACAGAACAATACAGTAAACCGAGTCTATTTAAACAGAACAATACAGTAAACAGAGTCTATTTAAACAGAAAATTACAGTTAACAGAGTCTATTTAAACAGAACAATACAGTAAACAGAGTCTATTTAAACAGAACAATACAGTAAACAGAGACTATTTAAACAGAACAATACAGTAAACAGAGTCTATTGAAACAGAACAATACAGTAAACCGAGTCTATTTAAACAGAACAATACAGTAAACAGAGTCTATTGAAACAGAACAATACAGTAAACAGAGTCTATTTAAACAGAACAATACAGTAAACAGAGTCTATTTAAACAGAACAATACAGTAAACAGAGTCTATGTAAACAGAACAATCCATTAAACAGAGTCTATTTAAACAGAACAATACATTAAACAGAGTCTATTTAAACAGAACAATACAGTAAACAGAGTCTATTTAAACAGAACAATACAGTAAACAGAGTCTATTTAAACAGAACACTACAGTAAACAGAGTCTATTTAAACAGAACAATACAGTAAACAGAGTCTATTTAAACAGAACACTACAGTAAACAGAGTCTATTTAAACAGCAAACTACAGTAAACAGAGTCTATTTAAACAGAAAAATCCATTAAATAGAGACTATTTGAACAGAACAATCCATTAAACAGAGACTATTTAAACAGAACACTACAGTAAACAGAGTCTATTTAAACAGCAAACTACAGTAAACAGAGTCTATTTAAACAGAACAATCCATTAAACAGAGTATATTTAAACAGAACAATCCATTAAACAGAGTCTATTTAAACAGAACAATACAGTAAACAGAGTCTATTTAAACAGAACAATACAGTAAACAGAGTCTATTTAAACAGAACAATCCATTAAACAGAGTCTATTTAAACAGAACAATCCATTAAACAGAGTCTATTTAAACAGAACAATACAGTAAACAGAGTCTATTTAAACAGAACAATACAGTAAACAGAGTCTATTTAAACAGAACAATACAGTAGACAGAGTCTATTTAAACAGCAAACTACAGTAAACAGAGTCTATTTAAACAGAAAAATCCATTAAATAGAGACTATTTGAACAGAACAATCCATTAAACAGAGTCTATTTAAACAGAAAAATACAGTAAACAGAGTCTATTTAAACAGAACAATACAGTAAACTGAGTCTATTTAAACAGCAAACTACAGTAAACAGAGTCTATTGAAACAGAACAATCCATTAAACAGAGTCTATTTAAACAGAACAATCCATTAAACAGAGTCTATTTAAACAGAACAGTACAGTAAACAGAGTCTATTTAAACAGAACAATACAGTAAACAGAGTCTATTTAAACAGAACAATACAGTAAACAGAGACTATTTAAACAGAACAATACAGTAAACAGAGTCTATTGAAACAGAACAATACAGTAAACCGAGTCTATTTAAACAGAACAATACAGTAAACAGAGTCTATTTAAACAGAAAATTACAGTTAACAGAGTCTATTTAAACAGAACAATACAGTAAACAGAGTCTATTTAAACAGAACAATACAGTAAACAGAGACTATTTAAACAGAACAATACAGTAAACAGAGTCTATTGAAACAGAACAATACAGTAAACCGAGTCTATTTAAACAGAACAATACAGTAAACAGAGTCTATTGAAACAGAACAATACAGTAAACAGAGTCTATTTAAACAGAACAATACAGTAAACAGAGTCTATTTAAACAGAACAATACAGTAAACAGAGTCTATTTAAACAGAACAATCCATTAAACAGAGTCTATTTAAACAGAACAATACATTAAACAGAGTCTATTTAAACAGAACAATACAGTAAACAGAGTCTATTTAAACAGAACAATACAGTAAACAGAGTCTATTTAAACAGAACACTACAGTAAACAGAGTCTATTTAAACAGAACAATACAGTAGACAGAGTCTATTTAAACAGAACAATACAGTAAACAGAGTCTATTTAAACAGAACACTACAGTAAACAGAGTCTATTTAAACAGCAAACTACAGTAAACAGAGTCTATTTAAACAGAACAATCCATTAAACAGAGTCTATTTAAAAAGAACAATACAGTAAACAGAGTCTATTTAAACAGAACAATACAGTAAACAGAGACTATTTAAACAGAACAATACAGTAAATAGAGTCTATTTAAACAGAACAATACAGTAAACAGAGTCTATTTAAACAGAACACTACAATAAACAGAGTCTATTTAAACAGCAAACTACAGTAAACAGAGTCTATTTAAACAGAACAATCCATTAAACAGAGTCTATTTAAACAGAACAATCCATTAAACAGAGTCTATTTAAACAGAACAATACAGTAAACAGAGTCTATTTAAACAGAACAATACAGTAAACAGAGTCTATTTAAACAGAACAATCCATTAAACAGAGTCTATTTAAACAGAACAATACAGTAAACAGAGTCTATTTAAACAGAACAATACAGTAAACAGAGTCTATTTAAACAGAACAATACAGTAGACAGAGTCTATTTAAACAGCAAACTACAGTAAACAGAGTCTATTTAAACAGAAAAATCCATTAAATAGAGACTATTTGAACAGAACAATCCATTAAACAGAGTCTATTTAAACAGAACAATACAGTAAACAGAGTCTATTTAAACAGAACAATACAGTAAACTGAGTCTATTTAAACAGCAAACTACAGTAAACAGAGTCTATTTAAACAGAACAATCCATTAAACAGAGTCTATTTAAACAGAACAATCCATGAAACAGAGTCTATTTAAACAGAACTCTACAGTAAACAGAGTCTATTTAAACAGAACAATACAGTAAACAGAGTCTATTCAAACAGAACACTACAGTAAACAGAGTCTATTTAAACAGAACAATACAGTAAACAGAGTCTATTTAAACAGAACAATACAGTAAACAGAGTCTATTTAAACAGAACAATACAGTAAACAGAGTCTATTTAAACAGAACAATGCAGTAAACAGAGACTATTGAAACAGAACAATACAGTAAACAGAGTCTATTTAAACAGAACAATACAGTAAACAGAGTCTATTTAAACAGAACAATGCAGTAAACAGAGACTATTGAAACAGAACAATACAGTAAACAGAGTCTATTTAAACAGAACAATACAGTAAACAGAGTCTATTTAAACAGAACAATAAAGTAAACAGAGTCTATTTAAACAGAACAATCCATTAAACAGAGTCTATTTAAACAGAACAATACAGTAAACAGAGTCTATTTAAACAGAACACTACAGTAAACAGATTCTATTTAAACAGCAAACTACAGTAAACAGAGTCTATTTAAACAGAACAATCCATTAAACAGAGTCTATTTAAAAAGAACACTACAGTAAACAGAGTCTATTTAAACAGCAAACTACAGTAAACAGAGTCTATTTAAACAGAACAATCCATTAAACAGAGTCTATTTAAACAGAACACTACAGTAAAAAGAGTCTATTTAAACAGCAAACTGCAGTAAACAGAGTCTATTTAAACAGAACAATCCATTAAACAGAGTCTATTTAAACAGAACACTACAGTAAACAGAGTCTATTTAAACAGAACAATCCATTAAACAGAGTCTATTTAAACAGAACAATACAGTAAACAGAGTCTATTTAAACAGAACAATCCATTAAACAGAGTCTATTTAAACAGAACAATCCATTAAACAGAGTCTATTTAAACAGAACAATCCATTAAACAGAGTCTATTTAAACAGAACAATCCATTAAACAGAGTCTATTTAAACAGAACAATCCATGAAACAGAGTCTATTTAAACAGAACAATACAGTAAACAGAGTCTATTTAAACAGAACAATACAGTAAACAGAGTCTATTTAAACAGAACACTACAGTAAACAGAGTCTATTTAAACAGAACAATACAGTAAACAGAGTCTATTTAAACAGAACAATACAGTAGACAGAGTCTATTTAAACAGCAAACTACAGTAAACAGAGTCTATTTAAACAGAAAAATCCATTAAATAGAGACTATTTGAACAGAACAATCCATTAAACAGAGTCTATTTAAACAGAACAATACAGTAAACAGAGTCTATTTAAACAGAACAATACAGTAAACTGAGTCTATTTAAACAGCAAACTACAGTAAACAGAGTCTATTTAAACAGAACAATCCAATAAACAGAGTCTATTTAAACAGAACAATCCATGAAACAGAGTCTATTTAAACAGAACTCTACAGTAAACAGAGTCTATTTAAACAGAACAATACAGTAAACAGAGTCTATTCAAACAGAACACTACAGTAAACAGAGTCTATTTAAACAGAACAATACAGTAAACAGAGTCTATTTAAACAGAACAATACAGTAAACAGAGTCTATTTAAACAGAACAATACAGTAAACAGAGTCTATTTAAACAGAACAATGCAGTAAACAGAGACTATTGAAACTGAACAATACAGTAAACAGAGTCTATTTAAACAGAACAATACAGTAAACAGAGTCTATTTAAACAGAACAATACAGTAAACAGAGTCTATTTAAACAGAACACTACAGTAAACAGATTCTATATAAACAGCAAACTACAGTAAACAGAGTCTATTTAAACAGAACAATCCATTAAACAGAGTCTATTTAAACAGAACACTACAGTAAACAGAGTCTATTTAAACAGCAAACTACAGTAAACAGAGTCTATTTAAACAGAACAATCCATTAAACAGAGTCTATTTAAACAGAACACTACAGTAAACAGAGTCTATTTAAACAGCAAACTGCAGTAAACAGAGTCTATTTAAACAGAACAATCCATTAAACAGAGTCTATTTAAACAGAACACTACAGTAAACAGAGTCTATTTAAACAGAACAATCCATTAAACAGAATCTATTTAAACAGAACAATACAGTAAACAGAGTCTATTTGAACAGAACAATCCATTAAACAGAGTCTATTTAAACAGAACAATCCATTAAACAGAGTCTATTTAAACAGAACAATCCATTAAACAGAGTCTATTTAAACAGAACAATCCATTAAACAGAGTCTATTTAAACTAAACAATCCATGAAACAGAGTCTATTTAAACAGAACAATACAGTAAACAGAGTCTATTTAAACAGAACAATACAGTAAACAGAGTCTATTTAAACAGAACACTACAGTAAACAGAGTCTATTTAAACAGAACAATACAGTAAACAGAGTCTATTTAAACAGAACACGACAGTAAACAGAGTCTATTTGAACACCAAACTACAGTAAACAGAGTCTATTTAAACAGAACAATCCATTAAACAGAGTCTATTTAAACAGAACACTACAGTAAACAGAGTCTATTTAAACAGAAAACTACAGTAAACAGAGTCTATTTAAACAGAACAATCCATTAAACAGAGTCTATTTAAACAGAACACTACAGTAAACAGAGTCTATTTAAACAGCAAACTACAGTAAACAGAGACTATTTAAACAGAACAATCCATTAAACAGAGTCTATTTAAACAGAACAATACAGTAAACAGTGTCTATTTAAACAGAACAATCCATTAAACAGAGTCTATTTAAACAGAACAATACAGTAAACAGAGTCTATTTAAACATAACAATCCATTAAACAGAGTCTATTTTAACAGAACAATACAGTAAACAGAGTCTATTTAAACAGAACAATCCATTAAACAGAGTCTATTTAAACAGAACAATCCATTAAACAGAGTCTATTTAAACAGAACAATCCATTAAACAGTCTATTTAAACAGACCAATACAGTAAACAGAGTCTATTAAAACAGAACACTACAGTAAACAGAGTCTATTTAAACAGAACAATACAGTAAACAGAGTCTATTTAAACAGAACAATACAGTAGACAGAGTCTATTTAAACAGCAAACTACAGTAAACAGAGTCTATTTAAACAGAAAAATCCATTAAATAGAGACTATTTGAACAGAACAATCCATTAAACAGAGTCTATTTAAACAGAACAATACAGTAAACAGAGTCTATTTAAACAGAACAATACAGTAAACTGAGTCTATTTAAACAGCAAACTACAGTAAACAGAGTCTATTTAAACAGAACAATCCATTAAACAGAGTCTATTTAAACAGAACAATCCATGAAACAGAGTCTATTTAAACAGAACTCTACAGTAAACAGAGTCTATTTAAACAGAACAATACAGTAAACAGAGTCTATTTAAACAGAACAATACAGTAAACAGAGTCTATTTAAACAGAACAATGCAGTAAACAGAGACTATTGAAACAGAACAATACAGTAAACAGAGTCTATTTAAACAGAACAATACAGTAAACAGAGTCTATTTAAACAGAACAATCCATTAAACAGAGTCTATTTAAACAGAACAATACAGTAAAAAGAGTCTATTTAAACAGAACACTACAGTAAACAGAGTCTATTTAAACAGCAAACTACAGTAAACAGAGTCTATTTAAACAGAACAATCCATTAAACAGAGTCTATTTAAACAGAACACTTCAGTAAACAAAGTCTATTTAAACAGCAAACTACAGTAAACAGAGTCTATTTAAACAGAACAATCCATTAAACAGAGTCTATTTAAACAGAACACTACAGTAAACAGAGTCTATTTAAACAGCAAACTGCAGTAAACAGAGTCTATTTAAACAGAACAATCCATTAAACAGAGTCTATTTAAACAGAACAATACAGTAAACAGAGTCTATTTAAACAGAACAATCCATTAAACAGAGTCTATTTAAACAGAACAATACAGTAAACAGAGTCTATTTAAACAGAACAATCCATTAAACAGAGTCTATTTAAACAGAACAATCCATTAAACAGAGTCTATTTAAACAGAACAATCCATTAAACAGAGTCTATTTAAACAGAACAATCCATGAAACAGAGTCTATTTAAACAGAACAATACAGTAAACAGAGTCTATTTAAACAGAACAATACAGTAAACAGAGTCTATTTAAACAGAACACTACAGTAAACAGAGTCTATTTGAACAGCAAACTACAGTAAACAGAGTCTATTTAAACAGAACAATCCATTAAACAGAGTCTATTTAAACAGAACACTACAGTAAACAGAGTCTATTTAAACAGCAAACTACACAGTGGCGCAGTGGTTAGCACCGCAGCCTCACAGCTCCAGGGACCCGGGTTCGATTCCGGGTACTGCCTGTGTGGAGTTTGCAAGTTCTCCCTGTGTCTGCGTGGGTTTTCTCCGGGTGCTCCGGTTTCCTCCCACAAGCCAAAAGACTTGCAGGTTGATAGGTAAATTGGCCATTATAAATTGTCACTGGTATAGGTAGGTGGTAGGAAAATATAGGGACAGGTGGGGATGTTTGGTAGGAATATGGGGTTAGTGTAGGATTGGTATAAATGGGTGGTTGATGGTCGGCACAGACTCGGTGGGCCGAAGGGCCTGTTTCAGTGCTGTATCTCTAATCTAATCTAATCTACAGTAAACAGAGTCTATTTAAACAGAACAATACAGTAAACAGAGTCTATTTAAATAGAATAATACAGTAAACAGAGTCTATTTAAACAGATTAATACAGTAAACAGAGTCTATTTAAACAGATTAATACAGTATACAGAGTCTATTGAGACATAACTCTACAGTAAACAGAGTCTATTGAAACAGAACAATACAGTAAACCGAGTCTATTTAAACAGAACAATACAGTAAACAGAGTCTATTGAAACAGAACAATACAGTAAACCGAGTCTATTTAAACAGAACAATACAGTAAACAGAGTCTATTTAAACAGAAAATTACAGTTAACAGAGTCTATTTAAACAGAACAATACAGTAAACAGAGTCTATTTAAACAGAACAATACAGTAAACAGAGACTATTTAAACAGAACAATACAGTAAACAGAGTCTATTGAAACAGAACAATACAGTAAACCGAGTCTATTTAAAAAGAACAATACAGTAAACAGAGTCTATTGAAACAGAACAATACAGTAAACAGAGTCTATTGAAACAGAACAATACAGTAAACAGAGTCTATTTAAACAGAACAATACAGTAAACAGAGTCTATTTAAACAGAACAATCCATTAAACAGAGTCTATTTAAACAGAACAATACATTAAACAGAGTCTATTTAAACAGAACAATACAGTAAACAGAGTCTATTTAAACAGAACACTACAGTAAACAGAGTCTATTTAAACAGAACAATACAGTAAACAGAGTCTATTTAAACAGAACAATACAGTAAACAGAGTCTATTTAAACAGAACACTACAGTAAACAGAGTCTATTTAAACAGCAAACTACAGTAAACAGAGTCTATTTAAACAGAACAATCCATTAAACAGAGTCTATTTAAAAAGAACAATACAGTAAACAGAGTCTATTTAAACAGAACAATACAGTAAACAGAGACTATTTAAACAGAACAATACAGTAAATAGAGTCTATTTAAACAGAACAATACAGTAAACAGAGTCTATTTAAACAGAACAATCCATTAAACAGAGTCTATTTAAACAGAACAATACAGTAAACAGAGTCTATTTAAACAGAACAATCCATTAAACAGAGTCTATTTAAACAGAACAATCCATTAAACAGAGTCTATTTAAACAGAACAATCCATTAAACAGAGTCTATTTAAACAGAACAATCCATGAAACAGAGTCTATTTAAACAGAACAATACAGTAAACAGAGTCTATTTAAACAGAACAATACAGTAAACAGAGTCTATTTAAACAGAACACTACAGTAAACAGAGTCTATTTGAACAGCAAACTACAGTAAACAGAGTCTATTTAAACAGAACAATCCATTAAACAGAGTCTATTTAAACAGAACACTACAGTAAACAGAGTCTATTTAAACAGCAAACTGCAGTAAACAGAGTCTATTTAAACAGAACAATCCATTAAACAGAGTCTATTTAAACAGAAGAATACAGTAAACAGAGTCTATTTAAACAGAACAATCCATTAAACAGAGTCTATTTAAACAGAACAATCCATTAAACAGAGTCTATTTAAACAGAACAATCCATTAAACAGAGTCTATTTAAACAGAACAATCCATGAAACAGAGTCTATTTAAACAGAACAATACAGTAAACAGAGTCTATTTAAACAGAACAATACAGTAAACAGAGTCTATTTAAACAGAACACTACAGTAAACAGAGTCTATTTAAACAGAACAATACAGTAAACACAGTCTATTTAAACAGAACAATACAGTAGACAGAGTCTATTTAAACAGCAAACTACAGTAAACAGAGTCTATTTAAACAGAAAAATCCATTAAATAGAGACTATTTGAACAGAACAATCCATTAAACAGAGTCTATTTAAACAGAACAATACAGTAAACAGAGTCTATTTAAACAGAACAATACAGTAAACTGAGTCTATTTAAACAGCAAACTACAGTAAACAGAGTCTATTTAAACAGAACAATCCAATAAACAGAGTCTATTTAAACAGAACAATACAGTAAACAGAGTCTATTTAAACAGAACAATACAGTAGACAGAGTCTATTTAAACAGCAAACTACAGTAAACAGAGTCTATTTAAACAGAAAAATCCATTAAATAGAGACTATTTGAACAGAACAATCCATTAAACAGAGTCTATTTAAACAGAACAATACAGTAAACAGAGTCTATTTAAACAGAACAATACTGTAAACTGAGTCTATTTAAACAGCAAACTACAGTAAACAGAGTCTATTTAAACAGAACAATCCATTAAACAGAGTCTATTTAAACAGAACAATCCATGAAACAGAGTCTATTTAAACAGAACTCTACAGTAAACAGAGTCTATTTAAACAGAACAATACAGTAAACAGAGTCTATTCAAACAGAACACTACAGTAAACAGAGTCTATTTAAACAGAACAATACAGTAAACAGAGTCTATTTAAACAGAACAATACAGTAAACAGAGTCTATTTAAACAGAACAATACAGTAAACAGAGTCTATTTAAACAGAACAATGCAGTAAACAGAGACTATTGAAACAGAACAATACAGTAAACAGAGTCTATTTAAACAGAACAATACAGTAAACAGAGTCTATTTAAACAGAACAATAAAGTAAACAGAGTCTATTTAAACAGAACAATCCATTAAACAGAGTCCATTTAAACAGAACAATACAGTAAACAGAGTCTATTTAAACAGAACACTACAGTAAACAGATTCTATTTAAACAGCAAACTACAGTAAACAGAGTCTATTTAAACAGAACAATCCATTAAACAGAGTCTATTTAAACAGAACACTACAGTAAACAGAGTCTATTTAAACAGCAAACTACAGTAAACAGAGTCTATTTAAACAGAACAATCCATTAAACAGAGTCTATTTAAACAGAACACTACAGTAAACAGAGTCTATTTAAACAGCAAACTGCAGTAAACAGAGTCTATTTAAACAGAACAATCCATTAAACAGAGTCTATTTAAACAGAACACTACAGTAAACAGAGTCTATTTAAACAGAACAATCCATTAAACAGAGTCTATTTAAACAGAACAATACAGTAAACAGAGTCTATTTAAACAGAACAATCCATTAAACAGAGTCTATTTAAACAGAACAATCCATTAAACAGAGTCTATTTAAACAGAACAATCCATTAAACAGAGTCTATTTAAACAGAACAATCCATGAAACAGAGTCTATTTAAACAGAACAATACAGTAAACAGAGTCTATTTAAACAGAACAATACAGTAAACAGAGTCTATTTAAACAGAACACTACAGTAAACAGAGTCTATTTAAACAGAACAATACAGTAAACACAGTCTATTTAAACAGAACAATACAGTAGACAGAGTCTATTTAAACAGCAAACTACAGTAAACAGAGTCTATTTAAACAGAAAAATCCATTAAATAGAGACTATTTGAACAGAACAATCCATTAAACAGAGTCTATTTAAACAGAACAATACAGTAAACAGAGTCTATTTAAACAGAACAATACAGTAAACTGAGTCTATTTAAACAGCAAACTACAGTAAACAGAGTCTATTTAAACAGAACAATCCAATAAACAGAGTCTATTTAAACAGAACAATCCATGAAACAGAGTCTATTTAAACAGAACTCTACAGTAAACAGAGTCTATTTAAACAGAACAATACAGTAAACAGAGTCTATTCAAACAGAACACTACAGTAAACAGAGTCTATTTAAACAGAACAATACAGTAAACAGAGTCTATTTAAACAGAACAATACAGTAAACAGAGTCTATTTAAACAGAACAATACAGTAAACAGAGTCTATTTAAACAGAACAATGCAGTAAACAGAGACTATTGAAACTGAACAATACAGTAAACAGAGTCTATTTAAACAGAACAATACAGTAAACAGAGTCTATTTAAACAGAACAATACAGTAAACAGAGTCTATTTAAACAGAACACTACAGTAAACAGATTCTATTTAAACAGCAAACTACAGTAAACAGAGTCTATTTAAACAGAACAATCCATTAAACAGAGTCTATTTAAACAGAACACTACAGTAAACAGAGTCTATTTAAACAGCAAACTACAGTAAACAGAGTCTATTTAAACAGAACAATCCATTAAACAGAGTCTATTTAAACAGAACACTACAGTAAACAGAGTCTATTTAAACAGCAAACTGCAGTAAACAGAGTCTATTTAAACAGAACAATCCATTAAACAGAGTCTATTTAAACAGAACACTACAGTAAACAGAGTCTATTTAAACAGAACAATCCATTAAACAGAATCTATTTAAACAGAACAATACAGTAAACAGAGTCTATTTGAACAGAACAATCCATTAAACAGAGTCTATTTAAACAGAACAATCCATTAAACAGAGTCTATTTAAACAGAACAATCCATTAAACAGAGTCTATTTAAACAGAACAATCCATTAAACAGAGTCTATTTAAACTAAACAATCCATGAAACAGAGTCTATTTAAACAGAACAATACAGTAAACAGAGTCTATTTAAACAGAACAATACAGTAAACAGAGTCTATTTAAACAGAACACTACAGTAAACAGAGTCTATTTAAACAGAACAATACAGTAAACAGAGTCTATTTAAACAGAACACGACAGTAAACAGAGTCTATTTGAACAGCAAACTACAGTAAACAGAGTCTATTTAAACAGAACAATCCATTAAACAGAGTCTATTTAAACAGAACACTACAGTAAACAGAGTCTATTTAAACAGAAAACTACAGTAAACAGAGTCTATTTAAACAGAACAATCCATTAAACAGAGTCTATTTAAATAGAACACTACAGTAAACAGAGTCTATTTAAACAGCAAACTACAGTAAACAGAGACTATTTAAACAGAACAATCCATTAAACAGTTTCTATTTAAACAGAACAATACAGTAAACAGTGTCTATTTAAACAGAACAATCCATTAAACAGAGTCTATTTAAACAGAACAATACAGTAAACAGAGTCTATTTAAACATAACAATCCATTAAACAGAGTCTATTTAAACAGAACAATACAGTAAACAGAGTCTATTTAAACAGAACAATCCATTAAACAGAGTCTATTTAAACAGAACAATCCATTAAACAGAGTCTATTTAAACAGAACAATCCATTAAACAGTCTATTTAAACAGACCAATACAGTAAACAGAGTCTATTAAAACAGAACACTACAGTAAACAGAGTCTATTTAAACAGAACAATACAGTAAACAGAGTCTATTTAAACAGAACAATACAGTAGACAGAGTCTATTTAAACAGCAAACTACAGTAAACAGAGTCTATTTAAACAGAAAAATCCATTAAATAGAGACTATTTGAACAGAACAATCCATTAAACAGAGTCTATTTAAACAGAACAATACAGTAAACAGAGTCTATTTAAACAGAACAATACAGTAAACTGAGTCTATTTAAACAGCAAACTACAGTAAACAGAGTCTATTTAAACAGAACAATCCATTAAACAGAGTCTATTTAAACAGAACAATCCATGAAACAGAGTCTATTTAAACAGAACTCTACTGTAAACAGAGTCTATTTAAACAGAACAATACAGTAAACAGAGTCTATTTAAACAGAACAATACAGTAAACAGAGTATATTTAAACAGAACAATGCAGTAAACAGAGACTATTGAAACAGAACAATACAGTAAACAGAGTCTATTTAAACAGAACAATACAGTAAACAGAGTCTATTTAAACAGAACAATCCATTAAACAGAGTCTATTTAAACAGAACAATACAGTAAAAAGAGTCTATTTAAACAGAACACTACAGTAAACAGAGTCTATTTAAACAGCAAACTACAGTAAACAGAGTCTATTTAAACAGAACAATCCATTAAACAGAGTCTATTTAAACAGAACACTACAGTAAACAGAGTCTATTTAAACAGCAAACTACAGTAAACAGAGTCTATTTAAACAGAACAATCCATTAAACAGAGTCTATTTAAACAGAACACTACAGTAAACAGAGTCTATTTAAACAGCAAGCTGCAGTAAACAGAGTCTATTTAAACAGAACAATCCATTAAACAGAGTCTATTTAAACAGAACAATACAGTAAACAGAGTCTATTTAAACAGAACAATCCATTAAACAGAGTCTATTTAAACAGAACAATACAGTAAACAGAGTCTATTTAAACAGAACAATCCATTAAACAGAGTCTATTTAAACAGAACAATCCATTAAACAGAGTCTATTTAAACAGAACAATCCATTAAACAGAGTCTATTTAAACAGAACAATCCATGAAACAGAGTCTATTTAAACAGAACAATGCAGTAAACAGAGTCTATTTAAACAGAACAATACAGTAAACAGAGTCTATTTAAACAGAACACTACAGTAAACAGAGTCTATTTAAACAGAACAATACAGTAAACAGAGTCTATTTAAACAGAACACGACAGTAAACAGAGTCTATTTGAACAGCAAACTACAGTAAACAGAGTCTATTTAAACAGAACAATCCATTCAACAGAGTCTATTTAAACAGAACACTACAGTAAACAGAGTCTATTTAAACAGCAAACTACACAGTGGCGCAGTGGTTAGCACCGCAGCCTCACAGCTCCAGGGACCCGGGTTCGATTCCGGGTACTGCCTGTGTGGAGTTTGCAAGTTCTCCCTGTGTCTGCGTGGGTTTTCTCCGGGTGCTCCGGTTTCCTCCCACAAGCCAAAAGACTTGCAGGTTGATAGGTAAATTGGCCATTATAAATTGTCACTGGTATAGGTAGGTGGTAGGAAAATATAGGGACAGGTGGGGATGTTTGGTAGGAATATGGGGTTAGTGTAGGATTGGTATAAATGGGTGGTTGATGGTCGGCACAGACTCGGTGGGCCGAAGGGCCTGTTTCAGTGCTGTATCTCTAATCTAATCTAATCTACAGTAAACAGAGTCTATTTAAACAGAACAATACAGTAAACAGAGTCTATTTAAATAGAATAATACAGTAAACAGAGTCTATTTAAACAGATTAATACAGTAAACAGAGTCTATTTAAACAGATTAATACAGTAAACAGAGTCTATTGAGACATAACTCTACAGTAAACAGAGTCTATTGAAACAGAACACTACAGTAAACAGAGTCTATTTAAACAGAACAATACAGTAAACAGAGTCTATTGAAACAGAACAATACAGTAAACAGAGTCTATTTAAACAGAACAATACAGTAAACAGAGTCTATTTAAACAGCACACTACAGTAAACAGAGTCTATTGAAACAGAACAGTACAGTAAACAGAGACTATTTAAACAGAATAATGCAGTAAACAGAGTCTATTGAAACAGAACAATACAGTAAACAGAGTCTATTTAAACAGAATAATACAGTAAACAGAGTCTGTTGAAACAGAACACTACAGTAAACAGAGTATATTGAAACAGAACAATACAGTAAACAGAGTCTATTTAAACAGAATAATACAGTAAACAGAGTCTATTGAAACAGAACACTGCAGTAAACAGAGTCTATTGAAACAGAACAATACAGTAAACAGAGTCTATTTAAACAGCACACTACAGAAAACAGAGTCTATTGAAACAGAACAATACAGTAAACAGAGACTGTTTAAACAGAATAATACAGTAAACAGAGTCTATTGAAACAGAACAATACAGTAAACAGAGTCTATTTAAACAGAACAATACAGTAAACAGAGTCTATTTAAACAGAATAATACAGTAAACAGAGTCTATTGAAACAAAACACTACAGTAAACAGAGTCTATTTAAATAGAATAATACAGTAAACAGAGTCTATTTAAACAGATTAATACAGTAAACAGAGTCTATTGAGACATAACACTACAGTAAACAGAGTCTATTGAAACAGAACACTACAGTAAACAGAGTCTATTTAAACAGAACAAGACAGTAAACAGAGTCTATTGAAACAGAACAATACAGTAAACAGAGTCTATTGAAACAGAACAATACAGTAAACAGAGTCTATTTAAACAGCACACTACAGTAAACAGAGTCTATTGAAACAGAACAATACAGTAAACAGAGTCTATTTAAACAGAATAATACAGTAAACAGAGTCTGTTGAAACAGAACACTACAGTAATCAGAGTATATTGAAAGAGAACAATACAGTAAACAGTCTATTTAAACAGAATAATACAGTAAACAGAGTCTATTTAAA
The DNA here is from genome assembly GCF_036365525.1 of Heterodontus francisci. NCBI lineage: Eukaryota > Metazoa > Chordata > Chondrichthyes > Heterodontiformes > Heterodontidae > Heterodontus > Heterodontus francisci. The sequence continues at coordinate 9,419,740 of NC_090373.1, forward strand.
CAGAATAATACAGTAAACAGAGTCTATTGAAACAGAACACTACAGTAAACAGAGTCCATTGAAACAGAACAATACAGTAAAGAGAGTCTATTTAAACAGAATAATACAGTAAACAGAGTCTATTGAAACAGAACAATACAGTAAACAGAGTCTATTGAAACAGAACAATACAGTAAACAGAGACTATTTAAACAGAATAATACAGTAAGCAGAGTCTATTGAAACAGAACAATACAGTAAACAGAGTCTATTTAAACAGAACAATACAGTAAACAGAGTCTATTTAAACAGAATAATACAGTAAACAAAGTCTATTTAGACAGAACAATACAGTAAACAGAGTCTATTTAAACAGAACAAAACAGTAAACAGTCTATTTAAACAAAACAATACAGTAAACAGAGTCTATTGAAACAGAACAATACAGTAAACAGTGTCTATTTAAACAGAACAATACAGTAAACAGAGTCTATTTAAACAGCACACTGCAGGAAACAGAGTCTATTTAAACAGAACAATACAGAAAACAGAGTCTATTGAAACAGAACAAAACAGTAAACAGAGACTATTTAAACAGAACACTACAGTAAACAGTGTCTATTTAAACAGCACACTACAGTAAACAGAGTCTATTTAAACAGAACAATACAGTAAACAGAGTCTATTTAAACAGAACAATACAGTAAACAGTGTCTATTTAAACAGAACAATACAGTAAACAGAGTCTATTGAAACAGCACACTGCAGTAAACAGAGTCCGTTTAAACAGAACAATACAGTAAACAGAGTCTATTGAAAAAGAACAATACAGTAAATAGAGACTATTGAAACAGAACAATACAGTAAACAGAGTCGATTGAAACAGAACAATACAGTAAACAGAGACTATTGAAACAGAGCAATACAGGAAACAGAGTCGATTTAAACAGAACAATACAGTAAACAGAGTCTATTTGAACAGAATAATACAGTAAACAGAGTCTAGTGAAACAGAACAATACAGTAAACAGAGTCTATTTAAACAGAATAATACAGTCAACAGAGTCTATTTGAACAGAACAATACAGTAAACAGAGTCTATTTAAACAGAACACTACAGTAAACAGAGTCTATTTAAACAGAACAATACAGTAAACAGAGTCTATTGAAAGAGAACAATACAGTAAACAGAGTCCATTTAAACAGAACAATCCATTAAACAGAGTCTATTTAAACAGAACAATACAGTAAACAGAGTCTATTTAAACAGAACAATACAGTAAACAGAGACTATTGAAACAGAACTATACAGTAAACAGTGTCTATTTGAACAGAACAATACAGTAAACAGAGTCTATTGAAACAGCACACTGCAGTAAACAGAGTCTATTTAAACAGAACAATACAGTAAACAGAGTCTATTGAAACAGAACAATACAGTAAACAGAGACTATTTAAACAGAATAATACAGTAAACAGAGTCTATTGAAACAGAACAATACAGTAAACAGAGTCTATTTAAACAGAACAATACAGTAAACAGAGTCTATTTAAACAGAATAATACAGTAAACAGAGTCTATTGAAACAGAACAATACAGTAAACAGAGTCAATTTAAACAGAATAATACAGTAAACAGAGTCTATTGAAACAGAACCATACAGTAAACAGAGTCTATTGAAACAGAACACTACAGTAAACAGAGTCTATTTAAACAGAACAAGACAGTAAACAGAGTCTATTTAAACAGAATAATACAGTAAACAGAGTCTATTTAAACAGATTAATACAGTAAACAGAGTCTATTGAGACATAACACTACAGTAAACAGAGTCTATTGAAACAGAACACTACAGTAAACAGAGTCTATTTAAACAGAACAAGACAGTAAACAGAGTCTATTGAAACAGAACAATACAGTAAACAGAGTCTATTGAAACAGAACAATACAGTAAACAGAGTCTATTTAAACAGCACACTACAGTAAACAGAGTCTATTGAAACAGAACAATACAGTAAACAGAGTCTATTTAAACAGAATAATACAGTAAACAGAGTCTGTTGAAACAGAACACTACAGTAATCAGAGTATATTGAAACAGAACAATACAGTAAACAGTCTATTTAAACAGAATAATACAGTAAACAGAGTCTATTTAAACAGAATAATACAGTAAACAGAGTCTATTGAAACAGAACACTACAGTAAACAGAGTCCATTGAAACAGAACAATACAGTAAAGAGAGTCTATTTAAACAGAATAATACAGTAAACAGAGTCTATTGAAACAGAACAATACAGTAAACAGAGTCTATTGAAACAGAACAATACAGTAAACAGAGACTATTTAAACAGAATAATACAGTAAGCAGAGTCTATTGAAACAGAACAATACAGTAAACAGAGTCTATTTAAACAGAACAATACAGTAAACAGAGTCTATTTAAACAGAATAATACAGTAAACAGAGTCTATTTAGACAGAACAATACAGTAAACAGAGTCTATTTAAACAGAACAAAACAGTAAACAGTCTATTTAAACAAAACAATACAGTAAACAGAGTCTATTGAAACAGAACAATACAGTAAACAGTGTCTATTTAAACAGAACAATACAGTAAACAGAGTCTATTTAAACAGCACACTGCAGGAAACAGAGTCTATTTAAACAGAACAATACAGAAAACAGAGTCTATTGAAACAGAACAAAACAGTAAACAGAGACTATTTAAACAGAACACTACAGTAAACAGTGTCTATTTAAACAGCACACTACGGTAAACAGAGTCTATTTAAACAGAACAATACAGTAAACAGAGTCTATTTAAACAGAACAATACAGTAAACAGTGTCTATTTAAACAGAACAATACAGTAAACAGAGTCTATTGAAACAGCACACTGCAGTAAACAGAGTCCGTTTAAACAGAACAATACAGTAAACAGAGTCTATTGAAAAAGAACAATACAGTAAATAGAGACTATTGAAACAGAACAATACAGTAAACAGAGTCGATTGAAACAGAACAATACAGTAAACAGAGACTATTGAAACAGAGCAATACAGGAAACAGAGTCGATTTAAACAGAACAATACAGTAAACAGAGTCTATTTGAACAGAATAATACAGTAAACAGAGTCTAGTGAAACAGAACAATACAGTAAACAGAGTCTATTTAAACAGAATAATACAGTCAACAGAGTCTATTTGAACAGAACAATACAGTAAACAGAGTCTATTTAAACAGAACACTACAGTAAACAGAGTCTATTTAAACAGAACAATACAGTAAACAGAGTCTATTGAAAGAGAACAATACAGTAAACAGAGTCCATTTAAACAGAACAATCCATTAAACAGAGTCTATTTAAACAGAACAATACAGTAAACAGAGTCTATTTAAACAGAACAATACAGTAAACAGAGACTATTGAAACAGAACTATACAGTAAACAGTGTCTATTTGAACAGAACAATACAGTAAACAGAGTCTATTGAAACAGCACACTGCAGTAAACAGAGTCTATTTAAACAGAACAATACAGTAAACAGAGTCTATTGAAACAGAACAATACAGTAAACAGAGACTATTTAAACAGAATAATACAGTAAACAGAGTCTATTGAAACAGAACAATACAGTAAACAGAGTCTATTTAAACAGAACAATACAGTAAACAGAGTCTATTTAAACAGAATAATACAGTAAACAGAGTCTATTGAAACAGAACAATACAGTAAACAGAGTCTATTTAAACAGAATAATACAGTAAACAGAGTCTATTGAAACAGAACCATACAGTAAACAGAGACTATTTAAACAGAATAATAAAGTAAACAGAGTCTATTTAAACAGAACGCTACAGTAAACAGAGTCTATTTAAACAGAACACTACAGTAAACAGAGTCCATTTAAACAGAACAATACAGTAAACAGAGTCTATTTAAACAGAGCACTACAGTAAACAGCGTCTATTTAAACAGAACAATACAGTAAACAGAGTCTATTGAAACAGAACAATACAGTAAACAGAGTCTATTTAAACAGAACACTACAGTAAACAGAGTCTATTTAAACAGAACAATACAGTAAACAGAGTCTATTGAAACAGAACAATACAGTAAACAGAGTCTATTTAAACAGCACACTGCAGTAAACAGTGTCTATTTAAACAGAACAATACAGTAAACAGAGTCTATTTAAACAGAACACTACAGTAAACAGAGTCTATTGAAACAGAACAATACAGTAACAGTGTCTATTTAAACAGAACAATACAGTAAACAGAGTCTATTTAAACAGAACACTGCAGTAAACAGAGTCTATTTAAACAGAACAATACAGTAAACAGAGACTATTTAAACAGAACAATACAGTAAACAGTGTCTATTTAAACAGCACACTACGGTAAACAGAGTCTATTTAAACAGAACAATACAGTAAACAGAGTCTATTTAAACAGAACAATACAGTAAACAGTGTCTATTTAAACAGAACAATACAGTAAACAGAGTCTATTGAAACAGCACACTGCAGTAAACAGAGTCTATTTAAACAGAACAATACAGTAAACAGAGTCTAATGAAAAAGAACAATACAGTAAACAGAGTCTATTTAAAAAGCACACTGCAGTAAACAGTCTATTTAAACAGAACAATACAGTAAACAGAGTCTATTTAAACAGCAGAATACAGTAAACAGAGTCTATTGAAACAGAACAATACAGTAAACAGTGTCTATTTAAACAGCACACTGCAGTGAACAGTGTCTATTTAAACAAAACAATACAGTAAACAGAGTCTATTTAAACAGAACACTACAGTAAGCAGAGTCTATTGAAATAGAACAATACAGTAAACAGAGTCTATTGAAACAGAACAATACAGTAAACAGTGTCTATTTAAACAGAACAATACAGTAAACAGAGTCTATTTAAACAGAATAATACAGTCAACAGAGTCTATTTAAACAGAACAATACAGTAAACAGAGTCTATTTAAACAGTACAATACAGTAAACATGGTCTATTGAAACAGAACAATACAGTAAACAGAGACTATTTAAACAGAATAATACAGTAAACAGAGTCTATTGAAACAGAACAATACAGTAAACAGAGTCTATTTAAACAGAATAATACAGTCAACAGAGTCTATTTAAACAGAACAATACAGTAAACAGAGTCTATTTAAATAGTACACTACAGTAAACAGAGTCTATTTAAACAGAACAATACAGTAAACAGAGTCTTTTGAAACAGAACAATACAGTAAACAGAGTCTATTTAAACAGAACAATCCATTAAACAGAGTCTATTTAAACAGAACAATACAGTAAACAGAGTCTATTTAAACAGAACAATACAGTAAACAGAGACTATTGAAACAGAACAATACAGTAAACAGTGTCTATTTAAACAGAACAATACAGTAAACAGAGTCTATTGAAACAGCACACTGCAGTAAACAGAGTCTATTTAAACAGAACAATACAGTAAACAGAGTCTATTGAAACAGAACAATACAGTAAACAGAGACTATTTAAACAGAATAATACAGTAAACAGAGTCTATTGAAACAGAACAATACAGTAAACAGAGTCTATTTAAACAGAACAATACAGTAAACAGAGTCTATTTAAACAGAATAATACAGTAAACAGAGTCTATTGAAACAGAACAATACAGTAAACAGAGTCTATTTAAACAGAATAATACAGTAAACAGAGTCTATTGAAACAGAACAATACAGTAAACAGAGACTATTTAAACAGAATAATACAGTAAACAGAGTCTATTTAAACAGAACACTACAGTAAACAGAGTCTATTTAAACAGAACAATACAGTAAACAGAGTCTATTGAAACAGAACAATACAGTAAACAGTGTCTATTTAAACAGAACAATACAATAACAGAGTCTATTTAAACAGAACACTACAGTAAACAGAGTCTATTTAAACAGAACAATACAGTAAACAGAGTCTATTTAAACAGAGCACTACAGTAAACAGCGTCTATTTAAACAGAACAATACAGTAAACAGAGTCTATTGAAACAGAACAATACAGTAAACAGTGTCTATTTAAGCAGAACAATACAGTAAACAGAGTCTATTGAAACAGCACACTGCAGTAAACAGAGTCTATTTAAACTGAACACTACAGTAAACAGAGTCTATTGGAACAGAACAATACAGTAAACAGAGACTATTTAAACAGAATAATACAGTAAACAGAGTCTATTGAAACAGAACAATACAGTAAACAGTGTCTATTTAAACAGAACAATACAGTAAACAGAGTCTATTGAAACAGCACACTGCAGTAAACAGAGTCTATTTAAACAGAACAATACAGTAAACAGAGTCTATTGAAACAGAACAATACAGTAAACAGAGACTATTTAAGCAGAATAATACAGTAAACAGAGTCTATTGAAACAGAACAATACAGTAAACAGAGTCTATTTAAACAGAACAATACAGTAAACAGAGTCTATTTAAACAGAATAATACAGTAAACAGAGTCTATTGAAACAGAACAATACAGTAAACAGAGTCTATTTAAACAGAATAATACAGTAAACAGAGTCTATTGAAACAGAACCATACAGTAAACAGAGACTATTTAAACAGAATAATAAAGTAAACAGAGTCTATTTAAACAGAACGCTACAGTAAACAGAGTCTATTTAAACAGAACACTACAGTAAACAGAGTCCATTTAAACAGAACAATACAGTAAACAGAGTCTATTTAAACAGAGCACTACAGTAAACTGCGTCTATTTAAACAGAACAATACAGTAAACAGAGTCTATTGAAACAGAACAATACAGTAAACAGAGTCTATTTAAACAGAACACTACAGTAAACAGAGTCTATTTAAACAGAACAATACAGTAAACAGAGTCTATTGAAACAGAACAATACAGTAAACAGAGTCTATTTAAACAGCACACTGCAGTAAACAGTGTCTATTTAAACAGAACAATACAGTAAACAGAGTCTATTTAAACAGAACACTACAGTAAACAGAGTCTATTGAAACAGAACAATACAGTAACAGTGTCTATTTAAACAGAACAATACAGTAAACAGAGTCTATTTAAACAGAACACTGCAGTAAACAGAGTCTATTTAAACAGAACAATACAGTAAACAGATAATATTTAAACAGAACAATACAGTAAACAGTGTCTATTTAAACAGCACACTACGGTAAACAGAGTCTATTTAAACAGAACAATACAGTAAACAGAGTCTATTTAAACAGAACAATACAGTAAACAGTGTCTATTTAAACAGAACAATACAGTAAACAGAGTCTATTGAAACAGCACACTGCAGTAAACAGAGTCTATTTAAACAGAACAATACAGTAAACAGAGTCTAATGAAAAAGAACAATACAGTAAACAGAGTCTATTTAAAAAGCACACTGCAGTAAACAGTCTATTTAAACAGAACAATACAGTAAACAGAGTCTATTTAAACAGAACAATACAGTAAACAGAGTCTATTGAAACAGAACAATACAGTAAACAGTGTCTATTTAAACAGCACACTGCAGTGAACAGTGTCTATTTAAACAAAACAATACAGTAAACAGAGTCTATTTAAACAGAACACTACAGTAAGCAGAGTCTATTGAAATAGAACAATACAGTAAACAGAGTCTATTGAAACAGAACAATACAGTAAACAGTGTCTATTTAAACAGAACAATACAGTAAACAGAGTCTATTTAAACAGAATAATACAGTCAACAGAGTCTATTTAAACAGAACAATACAGTAAACAGAGTCTATTTAAACAGTACAATACAGTAAACATGGTCTATTGAAACAGAACAATACAGTAAACAGAGACTATTTAAACAGAATAATACAGTAAACAGAGTCTATTGAAACAGAACAATACAGTAAACAGAGTCTATTTAAACAGAATAATACAGTCAACAGAGTCTATTTAAACAGAACAATACAGTAAACAGAGTCTATTTAAATAGTACACTACAGTAAACAGAGTCTATTTAAACAGAACAATACAGTAAACAGAGTCTTTTGAAACAGAACAATACAGTAAACAGAGTCTATTTAAACAGAACAATCCATTAAACAGAGTCTATTTAAACAGAACAATACAGTAAACAGAGTCTATTTAAACAGAACAATACAGTAAACAGAGACTATTGAAACAGAACAATACAGTAAACAGTGTCTATTTAAACAGAACAATACAGTAAACAGAGTCTATTTAAACAGAACAATACAGTAAACAGAGTCTATTTAAACAGAACAATACAGTAAACAGAGTCTATTGAAACAGAACAATAAAGTAAACAGAGACTATTTAAACAGAATAATACAGTAAACAGAGTCTATTGAAACAGAACAATACAGTAAACAGAGTCTATTTAAACAGAACAATACAGTAAACAGAGTCTATTTAAACAGAATAATACAGTAAACAGAGTCTATTGAAACAGAACAATACAGTAAACAGAGTCTATTTAAACAGAATAATACAGTAAACAGAGTCTATTGAAACAGAACAATACAGTAAACAGAGACTATTTAAACAGAATAATACAGTAAACAGAGTCTATTTAAACAGAACACTACAGTAAACAGAGTCTATTTAAACAGAACAATACAGTAAACAGAGTCTATTGAAACAGAACAATACAGTAAACAGTGTCTATTTAAACAGAACAATACAATAACAGAGTCTATTTAAACAGAACACTACAGTAAACAGAGTCTATTTAAACAGAACAATACAGTAAACAGAGTCTATTTAAACAGAGCACTACAGTAAACAGCGTCTATTTAAACAGAACAATACAGTAAACAGAGTCTATTGAAACAGAACAATACAGTAAACAGTGTCTATTTAAGCAGAACAATACAGTAAACAGAGTCTATTGAAACAGCACACTGCAGTAAACAGAGTCTATTTAAACTGAACACTACAGTAAACAGAGTCTATTGGAACAGAACAATACAGTAAACAGAGACTATTTAAACAGAATAATACAGTAAACAGAGTCTATTGAAACAGAACAATACAGTAAACAGTGTCTATTTAAACAGAACAATACAGTAAACAGAGTCTATTGAAACAGCACACTGCAGTAAACAGAGTCTATTTAAACAGAACAATACAGTAAACAGAGTCTAATGAAAAAGAACAATACAGTAAACAGAGTCTATTTAAAAAGCACACTGCAGTAAACAGTCTATTTAAACAGAACAATACAGTAAACAGAGTCTATTTAAACAGAACAATACAGTAAACAGAGTCTATTGAAACAGAACAATACAGTAAACAGTGTCTATTTAAACAGCACACTGCAGTGAACAGTGTCTATTTAAACAAAACAATACAGTAAACAGAGTCTATTTAAACAGAACACTACAGTAAGCAGAGTCTATTGAAATAGAACAATACAGTAAACAGAGTCTATTGAAACAGAACAATACAGTAAACAGTGTCTATTTAAACAGAACAATACAGTAAACAGAGTCTATTTAAACAGAATAATACAGTCAACAGAGTCTATTTAAACAGAACAATACAGTAAACAGAGTCTATTTAAACAGTACAATACAGTAAACATGGTCTATTGAAACAGAACAATACAGTAAACAGAGACTATTTAAACAGAATAATACAGTAAACAGAGTCTATTGAAACAGAACAATACAGTAAACAGAGTCTATTTAAACAGAATAATACAGTCAACAGAGTCTATTTAAACAGAACAATACAGTAAACAGAGTCTATTTAAATAGTACACTACAGTAAACAGAGTCTATTTAAACAGAACAATACAGTAAACAGAGTCTTTTGAAACAGAACAATACAGTAAACAGAGTCTATTTAAACAGAACAATCCATTAAACAGAGTCTATTTAAACAGAACAATACAGTAAACAGAGTCTATTTAAACAGAACAATACAGTAAACAGAGACTATTGAAACAGAACAATACAGTAAACAGTGTCTATTTAAACAGAACAATACAGTAAACAGAGTCTATTTAAACAGAACAATACAGTAAACAGAGTCTATTTAAACAGAACAATACAGTAAACAGAGTCTATTGAAACAGAACAATAAAGTAAACAGAGACTATTTAAACAGAATAATACAGTAAACAGAGTCTATTGAAACAGAACAATACAGTAAACAGAGTCTATTTAAACAGAACAATACAGTAAACAGAGTCTATTTAAACAGAATAATACAGTAAACAGAGTCTATTGAAACAGAACAATACAGTAAACAGAGTCTATTTAAACAGAATAATACAGTAAACAGAGTCTATTGAAACAGAACAATACAGTAAACAGAGACTATTTAAACAGAATAATACAGTAAACAGAGTCTATTTAAACAGAACACTACAGTAAACAGAGTCTATTTAAACAGAACAATACAGTAAACAGAGTCTATTGAAACAGAACAATACAGTAAACAGTGTCTATTTAAACAGAACAATACAATAACAGAGTCTATTTAAACAGAACACTACAGTAAACAGAGTCTATTTAAACAGAACAATACAGTAAACAGAGTCTATTTAAACAGAGCACTACAGTAAACAGCGTCTATTTAAACAGAACAATACAGTAAACAGAGTCTATTGAAACAGAACAATACAGTAAACAGTGTCTATTTAAGCAGAACAATACAGTAAACAGAGTCTATTGAAACAGCACACTGCAGTAAACAGAGTCTATTTAAACTGAACACTACAGTAAACAGAGTCTATTGGAACAGAACAATACAGTAAACAGAGACTATTTAAACAGAATAATACAGTAAACAGAGTCTATTGAAACAGAACAATACAGTAAACAGTGTCTATTTAAACAGAACAATACAGTAAACGGAGTCTATTTAAACAGAATAATACAGTAAACAGAGTATATTTAAACAGAATAATACAGTAAACAGAGTCTATTGAAACAGAACACTAAAGTAAACAGAGTCTATTTAAACAGAACAATACAGTAAACAGAGTCTATTGAAACAGAACAATACAGTAAACAGTGTCTATTTAAACAGAACAATACAGTAAACAGAGTCTATTTAAACAGCACACTACAGAAAACAGAGTCTATTGAAACAGAACAATACAGTAAACAGAGACTATTTAAACAGAATAATACAGTAAACAGAGTCTATTGAAACAGAACAATACAGTAAACAGAGTCTATTTAAACAGAACAATACAGTAAACAGAGTCTATTTAAACAGAATAATACAGTAAACAGAGTCTATTGAAACAGAACAATACAGTAAACAGAGTCTATTTAAATAGAATAATACAGTAAACAGAGTCTATTTAAACAGATTAATACAGTAAACAGAGTCTATTGAGACATAACACTACAGTAAACGGAGTCTATTGAAACAGAACACTACAGTAAACAGAGTCTATTTAAACAGAACAATACAGTAAACAGAGTCTATTGAAACAGAACAATACAGTAAACAGTGTTTATTTAAACAGAACAATACAGTAAACAGAGTCTATTTAAGCAGCACACTACAGTAAACAGAGTCTATTGAAACAGAACAATACAGTAAACAGAGACTATTTAAACAGAATAATACAGTAAACAGAGTCTATTGAAACAGAACAATACAGTAAACAGAGTCCATTTAAACAGAATAATACAGTAAACAGAGTCTATTGAAACAGAACACTACAGTAAACAGAGTATATTGAAACAGAACAATACAGTAAACAGAGTCTATTTAAACAGAATAATACAGTAAACAGAGTCTATTGAAACAGAACACTACAGTAAACAGAGTCTATTGAAACAGAACAATACAGTAAACAGAGTCTATTTAAACAGAATAATACAGTAAACAGAGTCTATTGAAACAGAACAATACAGTAAACAGAGTCTATTGAAACAGAACAATACAGTAAACAGAGACTATTTAAACAGAATAATACAGTAAACAGAGTCTATTGAAACAGAACAATACAGTAAACAGAGTCTATTTAAACAGAACAATACAGTAAACAGAGTCTATTTAAACAGAATAATACAGTAAACAGAGTCTATTTAAACAGAACAATACAGTAAACAGAGTCTATTTAAACAGAACAAAACAGTAAACAGTCTATTTAAACAAACAATACAGTAAACAGAGTCTATTGAAACAGAACAATACAGTAAACAGAGTCTATTTGAACAGAACAATACAGTAAACAGAGTCTATTTGAACAGAACAATACAGTAAACAGTGTCTATTGAAACAGAACAATACAGTAAACAGAGTCTATTTGAACAGAACAAAACAGGAAACAGAGTCTATTGAAACAGAACAATACAGTAAACAGAGTCTATTTGAACAGAACAATACAGTAAACAGAGTCTATTGAAACTGAATAATACAGTAAACAGAGTCTATTTAAACAGAACAATACAGTAAACAGAGTCTATTGAAACAGAACAATACAGTAAACAGAGTCTATTTGAACAGAACAATACAGTAAACAGAGTCTATTGAAACAGAACAATACAGTAAACAGAGTCTATTTGAACAGAACAATACAGTAAACAGAGTCTATTTAAACAGAACAATACAGTAAACAGAGTCTATTTAAACAGAACACTACAGTAAATAGAGTCGATTTAAAAAGAACAATATAGTAAACAGAGTCTATTGAAACAGAACAACACAGTAAACAGAGTCTATTTAAACAGAACACTACAGTAAACAGAGTCTATTTAAACAGAACAATACAGTAAACAGAGTCTATTGAAACAGAACAATACAGTAAACAGTGTCTATTTAAGCAGAACAATACAGTAAACAGAGTCTATTGAAACAGCACACTGCAGTAAACAGAGTCTATTTAAACTGAACACTACAGTAAACAGAGTCTATTGGAACAGAACAATACAGTAAACAGAGACTATTTAAACAGAATAATACAGTAAACAGAGTCTATTGAAACAGAACAATACAGTAAACAGTGTCTATTTAAACAGAACAATACAGTAAACAGAGTCTATTTAAACAGAATAATACAGTAAACAGAGTATATTTAAACAGAATAATACAGTAAACAGAGTCTATTGGAACAGAACAATACAGTAAACAGAGTCTATTTAAACAGAATAATACAGTAAACAGAGTCTATTGAAACAGAACAATACAGTAAACAGTGTCTATTTAAACAGAACAATACAGTAAACGGAGTCTATTTAAACAGAATAATACAGTAAACAGAGTATATTTAAACAGAACAATACAGTAAACAGTGTCTATTTAAACAGAATAATACAGTAAACAGAGTCTATTGAAACAGAACAATACAGTAAACAGAGTCTATTTAAACAGAACAATACAGTAAACAGAGTCTATTTAAACAGAATAATACAGTAAACAGAGTCTATTTAAACAGAACAATACAGTAAACAGAGTCTATTTAAACAGAACAAAACAGTAAACAGTCTATTTAAACAAACAATACAGTAAACAGAGTCTATTGAAACAGAACAATACAGTAAACAGAGTCTATTTGAACAGAACAATACAGTAAACAGAGTCTATTTGAACAGAACAATACAGTAAACAGTGTCTATTGAAACAGAACAATACAGTAAACAGAGTCTATTTGAACAGAACAAAACAGGAAACAGAGTCTATTGAAACAGAACAATACAGTAAACAGAGTCTATTTGAACAGAACAATACAGTAAACAGAGTCTATTGAAACAGAACAATACAGTAAACAGAGTCTATTTAAACAGAACAATACAGTAAACAGAGTCTATTGAAACAGAACAATACAGTAAACAGAGTCTATTTGAACAGAACAATACAGTAAACAGAGTCTATTGAAACAGAACAATACAGTAAACAGAGTCTATTTGAACAGAACAATACAGTAAACAGAGTCTATTTAAACAGAACAATACAGTAAACAGAGTCTATTTAAACAGAACACTACAGTAAATAGAGTCGATTTAAAAAGAACAATATAGTAAACAGAGTCTATTGAAACAGAACAACACAGTAAACAGAGTCTATTTAAACAGAACACTACTGTAAACAGAGTCTATTTAAACAGAACAATACAGTAAACAGAGTCTATTGAAACAGAACAATACAGTAAACAGTGTCTATTTAAGCAGAACAATACAGTAAACAGAGTCTATTGAAACAGCACACTGCAGTAAACAGAGTCTATTTAAACTGAACACTACAGTAAACAGAGTCTATTGGAACAGAACAATACAGTAAACAGAGACTATTTAAACAGAATAATACAGTAAACAGAGTCTATTGAAACAGAACAATACAGTAAACAGTGTCTATTTAAACAGAACAATACAGTAAACAGAGTCTATTTAAACAGAATAATACAGTAAACAGAGTATATTTAAACAGAATAATACAGTAAACAGAGTCTATTGGAACAGAACAATACAGTAAACAGAGTCTATTTAAACAGAATAATACAGTAAACAGAGTCTATTGAAACAGAACAATACAGTAAACAGTGTCTATTTAAACAGAACAATACAGTAAACGGAGTCTATTTAAACAGAATAATACAGTAAACAGAGTATATTTAAACAGAACAATACAGTAAACAGTGTCTATTTAAACAGCACACTACAGAAAACAGAGTCTATTGAAACAGAACAATACAGTAAACAGAGACTATTTAAACAGAATAATACAGTAAACAGACTCTATTGAAACAGAACAATACAGTAACAGAGTCTATTTAAAAAGAACAATATAGTAAACAGAGTCTATTGAAACAGAACAATACAGTAAACAGAGTCTATTTAAACAGAACACTTCAGTAAACAGAGTCTATTTAAACAGAACAATACAGTAAACAGAGTCTATTGAAACAGAACAATACAGTAAACAGTGTCTATTTAAGCAGAACAATACAGTAAACAGAGTCTATTGAAACAGCACACTGCAGTAAACAGAGTCTATTTAAACTGAACACTACAGTAAACAGAGTCTATTGGAACAGAACAATACAGTAAACAGAGACTATTTAAACAGAATAATACAGTAAACAGAGTCTATTGAAACAGAACAGTACAGTAAACAGTGTCTATTTAAACAGAACTATACAGTAAACGGAGTCTATTTAAACAGAATAATACAGTAAACAGAGTATATTTAAACAGAATAATACAGTAAACAGAGTCTATTGGAACAGAACAATACAGTAAACAGAGACTATTTAAACAGAACAATACAGTAAACAGAGTCTATTTAAACAGAACACTACAGTAAATAGAGTCGATTTAAAAAGAACAATATAGTAAACAGAGTCTATTGAAACGGAACAATACAGTAATCAGAGTCTATTTAAACAGAACACTACAGTAAACAGAGTCTTTTTAAACAGAATAATCCAGTAAACAGAGTCTATTGAAACAGAACAATACAGTAAACAGTGTCTATTTAAGCAGAACAATACAGTAAACAGAGTCTATTGAAACAGCACACTGCAGTAAACAGAGTCTATTTAAACTGAACACTACAGTAAACAGAGTCTATTGGAACAGAACAATACAGTAAACAGAGACTATTTAAACAGAATAATACAGAAAACAGAGTCTATTGAAACAGAACAATACAGTAAACAGTGTCTATTTAAACAGAACAATACAGTAAACGGAGTCTATTTAAACAGAATAATACAGTAAACAGAGTATATTTAAACAGAATAATACAGTAAACAGAGTCTATTGAAACAGAACACTACAGTAAACAGAGTCTATTTAAACAGAACAATACAGTAAACAGAGTCTATTGAAACAGAACAATACAGTAAACAGTGTCTATTTAAACAGAACAACACAGTGAACAGAGTCTATTTAAACAGAACAATACAGTAAACAGAGTCTATTGAAACAGAACAATACAGTAAACAGAGTCTATTTAAACAGAACACTACAGTAAACAGAGTCTATTGAAACAGCACACTGCAGTAAACAGAGTCTATTTAAACCGAACACTACAGTAAACAGAGTCTATTGGAACAGAACAATACAGTAAACAGAGACTATTTAAACAGAATAATACAGTAAACAGAGTCTATTGAAACAGAACAATACAGTAAACAGTGTCTATTTAAACAGAACAATACAGTAAACGGAGTCTATTTAAACAGAATAATACAGTAAACAGAGTATATTTAAACAGAATAATACAGTAAACAGAGTCTATTGAAACAGAACACTACAGTAAACAGAGTCTATTTAAACAGAACAATACAGTAAACAGAGTCTATTGAAACAGAACAATACAGTAAACAGTGTCTATTTAAACAGAACAATACAGTAAACAGAGTCTATTTAAACAGCACACTACAGAAAACAGAGTCTATTGAAACAGAACAATACAGTAAACAGAGACTATTTAAACAGAATAATACTGTAAACAGAGTCTATTGAAACAGAACAATACAGTAAACAGTGTCTATTTAAACAGAACAATACAGTAAACAGAGTCTATTTAAACAGATTAATACAGTAAACAGAGTCTATTGAGACATAACACTACAGTAAACAGAGTCTATAGAAACAGAACACTACAGTAAGCAGAGTCTATTTAAACAGAACAATACAGTAAACAGAGTCTATTGAAACAGAACAATACAGGAAACAGAGTCTATTGAAACAGAACAATACAGTAAACAGAGTCTATTTGAACAGAACAATACAGTAAACAGAGTCTATTGAAACAGAACAATACAGTAAACAGAGTCTATTTAAACAGAACAATACAGTAAACAGAGTCTATTGAAACAGAACAATACAGTAAACAGAGTCTATTTGAACAGAACAAGACAGTAAACAGAGTCTATTGAAACAGAACAATACAGTAAACAGAGTCTATTTGAACAGAACAATACAGTAAACAGAGTCTATTTAAACAGAACAATACAGTAAACAGAGTCTATTTAAACAGAACACTACAGTAAATAGAGTCGATTTAAAAAGAACAATATAGTAAACAGAGTCTATTGAAACAGAACAATACAGTAAACAGAGTCTATTTAAACAGAACACTACAGTAAACAGAGTCTATTTAAACAGAACAATACAGTAAACAGAGTCTATTGAAACAGAACAATACAGTAAACAGTGTCGATTGAAACAGAACAATACAGTAAACAGAGTCTATTTGAACAGAACAAAACAGGAAACAGAGTCTATTGAAACAGAACAATACAGTAAACAGAGTCTATTTGAACAGAACAATACAGTAAACAGAGTCTATTTAAACAGAACAATACAGTAAACAGAGTCTATTTAAACAGAACACTACAGTAAATAGAGTCGATTTAAAAAGAACAATATAGTAAACAGAGTCTATTGAAACAGAACAATACAGTAAACAGAGTCTATTTAAACAGAACACTACAGTAAACAGAGTCTATTTAAACAGAACAATACAGTAAACAGAGTCTATTTAAACAGAACAATACAGTAAACAGAGTCTATTGAAACAGAACAATACAGTAAACAGAGTCTATTTGAACAGAACAAAACAGGAAACAGAGTCTATTGAAACAGAACAATACAGTAAACAGAGTCTATTTGAACAGAACAATACAGTAAACAGAGTCTATTGAAACAGAACAATACAGTAAACAGAGTCTATTTAAACAGAACAATACAGTAAACAGAGTCTATTGAAACAGAACAATACAGTAAACAGAGTCTATTTGAACAGAACAAGACAGTAAACAGAGTCTATTGAAACAGAACAATACAGTAAACAGAGTCTATTTGAACAGAACAATACAGTAAACAGAGTCTATTTAAACAGAACAATACAGTAAACAGAGTCTATTTAAACAGAACACTACAGTAAATAGAGTCGATTTAAAAAGAACAATATAGTAAACAGAGTGTATTGAAACAGAACAATACAGTAAACAGAGTCTATTTAAACAGAACACTACAGTAAACAGAGTCTATTTAAACGGAACAATACAGTAAACAGAGTCTATTGAAACAGAACAATACAGTAAACAGTGTCTATTTAAGCAGAACAATACAGTAAACAGAGTCTATTGAAACTTCACACTGCAGTAAACAGAGTCTATTTAAACTGAACACTACAGTAAACAGAGTCTATTGGAACAGAACAATACAGTCAACAGAGAATATTTAAACAAATTAATACAGTAAACAGAGTCTATTGAAACAGAACAATACAGTAAACAGTGTCTATTTAAACAGAACAATACAGTAAACGGAGTCTATTTAAACAGAATAATACAGTAAACAGAGTATATTTAAACAGAATAATACAGTAGACAGAGTCTATTGAAACAGAACACTACAGTAAACAGAGTCTATTTAAACAGAAAAATACAGTAAACAGAGTCTATTGAAACAGAACAATACAGTAAACAGTGTCTATTTAAACAGAACAATACAGTAAACAGAGTCTATTGAAACATAACAATACAGTAAACAGTGTCTATTTAAACAGAACAATACAGTAAACGCAGTCTATTTAAACAGAATAATACAGTAAACAGAGTCTATTGAAACAGAACAATACAGTAAACAGAGTCTATTTAAACAGAACAATACAGTAAACAGAGTCTATTTAAACAGAATAATACAGTAAACAGAGTCTATTTAAACAGAACAATACAGTAAACAGAGTCTATTTAAACAGAACAAAACAGTAAACAGTCTATTTAAACAAAACAATAAAGTAAACAGAGTCTATTGAAACAGAACAATACAGTAAACAGAGTCTATTTGAACATAACAATACAGTAAACAGAGTCTATTTGAACAGAACAATACAGTAAACAGTGTCTATTGAAACAGAACAATACAGTAAACAGAGTCTATTTGAACAGAACAAAACAGGAAACAGAGTCTATTGAAACAGAACAATACAGTAAACAGAGTCTATTTGAACAGAACAATACAGTAAACAGAGTCTATTGAAACAGAACAATACAGTAAACAGAGTCTATTTGAACAGAACAATACAGTAAACAGAGTCTATTGAAACAGAACAATACAGTAAACAGAGTCTATTTGAACAGAACAATACGGTAAACAGAGTCTATTGAAACAGAACAATACAGTAAACAGAGTCTATTTGAACAGAACAATACAGTAAACAGAGTCTATTTAAACAGAACAATACAGTAAACAGAGTCTATTTAAACAGAACACTACAGTAAATAGAGTCGATTTAAACAGAACAATATAGTAAACAGAGTCTATTGAAACAGAACAATACAGTAAACAGTGTCTATTTAAACAGAACAATACAGTAAACAGAGTCTATTTAAACAGAACAATACAGTAAACAGAGTCTATTGAAACAGAACAATGCAGTAAACAGTGTCTATTTAAACAGAATAATACAGTGAACAGAGTCTATTTAAACAGAACAATACAGTAAACAGAGTATATTGAAACAGAACAATACAGTAAACAGAGTCTATTTAAACAGAACACTACAGTAAACAGAGTCTATTTAAACAGAACAATACAGTAAACAGAGTCTATTGAAACAGAACAATACAGTAAACAGTGTCTATTTAAGCAGAACAATACAGTAAACAGAGTCTATTGAAACAGCACACTGCAGTAAACAGAGTCTATTTAAACTGAACACTACAGTAAACAGAGTCTATTGGAACAGAACAATACAGTAAACAGAGACTATTTAAACAGAATAATACAGTAAACAGAGTCTATTGAAACAGAACAATACAGTCAACAGTGTCTATTTAAACAGAACAATACAGTAAACAGAGTCTATTTAAACAGAACAATACAGTAAACAGAGTATATTGAAACAGAACAATACAGTAAACAGAGTCTATTGAAACAGAACACTACAGTAAACAGAGTATATTGAAACAGAACAATACAGTAAACAGAGTCTATTTAAACAGAATAATACAGTAAACAGAGTCTATTTAAACAGAATAATACAGTAAACAGAGTCTATTGAAGCAGAACACTACAGTAAACAGAGTCTGTTGAAACAGAACAATACAGTAAACAGAGTCTATTTAAACAGAATAATACAGTAAACAGAGTCTATTGAAACAGAACAATACAGTAAACAGAGTCTATTGAAACAGAACAATACAGTAAACAGAGACTATTTAAACAGAATAATACAGTAAACAGAGTCTATTGAAACAGAACAATACAGTAAACAGAGTCTATTTAAACAGAACAATACAGTAAACAGAGTCTATTTAAACAGAATAATACAGTAAACAGAGTCTATTTAAACAGAACAATACAGTAAACAGAGTCTATTTAAACAGAACAAAACAGTAAACAGTCTATTTAAACAAACAATACAGTAAACAGAGTCTATTGAAACAGAACAATACAGTAAACAGAGTCTATTTGAACAGAACAATACAGTAAACAGAATCTATTTGAACAGAACAATACAGTAAACAGTGTCTATTGAAACAGAACAATACAGTAAACAGAGTCTATTTGAACAGAACAAAACAGGAAACAGAGTCTATTGAAACAGAACAATACAGTAAACAGAGTCTATTTGAACAGAACAATACAGTAAACTGAGTCTATTGAAACAGAACAATACAGTAAACAGAGTCTATTTAAACAGAACAATACAGTAAACAGAGTCTATTGAAACAGAACAATACAGTAAACAGAGTCTATTTGAACAGAACAATACAGTAAACAGAGTCTATTGAAACAGAACAATACAGTAAACAGAGTCTATTTGAACAGAACAATACAGTAAACAGAGTCTATTTAAACAGAACAATACAGTAAACAGAGTCTATTTAAACAGAACACTACAGTAAATAGAGTCGATTTAAAAAGAACAATATAGTAAACAGAGTCTATTGAAACAGAACAACACAGTAAACAGAGTCTATTTAAACAGAACACTACAGTAAACAGAGTCTATTTAAACAGAACAATACAGTAAACAGAGTCTATTGAAACAGAACAATACAGTAAACAGTGTCTATTTAAGCAGAACAATACAGTAAACAGAGTCTATTGAAACAGCACACTGCAGTAAACAGAGTCTATTTAAACTGAACACTACAGTAAACAGAGTCTATTGGAACAGAACAATACAGTAAACAGAGACTATTTAAACAGAATAATACAGTAAACAGAGTCTATTGAAACAGAACAATACAGTAAACAGTGTCTATTTAAACAGAACAATACAGTAAACGGAGTCTATTTAAACAGAATAATACAGTAAACAGAGTATATTTAAACAGAATAATACAGTAAACAGAGTCTATTGGAACAGAACAATACAGTAAACAGAGTCTATTTAAACAGAATAATACAGTAAACAGAGTCTATTGAAACAGAACAATACAGTAAACAGTGTCTATTTAAACAGAACAATACAGTAAACGGAGTCTATTTAAACAGAATAATACAGTAAACAGAGTATATTTAAACAGAACAATACAGTAAACAGTGTCTATTTAAACAGCACACTACAGAAAACAGAGTCTATTGAAACAGAACAATACAGTAAACAGATACTATTTAAACAGAATAATACAGTAAACAGACTCTATTGAAACAGAACAATACAGTAAACAGAGTCTATTTAAAAAGAACAATAAAGTAAACAGAGTCTATTGAAACAGAACAATACAGTAAACAGAGTCTATTTAAACAGAACACTTCAGTAAACAGAGTCTATTTAAACAGAACAATACAGTAAACAGAGTCTATTGAAACAGAACAATACAGTAAACAGTGTCTATTTAAGCAGAA
The DNA here is from genome assembly GCF_036365525.1 of Heterodontus francisci. Lineage (NCBI taxonomy): Eukaryota > Metazoa > Chordata > Chondrichthyes > Heterodontiformes > Heterodontidae > Heterodontus > Heterodontus francisci. Next base: position 9,441,540 of record NC_090373.1, read on the forward strand.
CAATACAGTAAACAGAGTCTATTGAAACAGCACACTGCAGTAAACAGAGTCTATTTAAACTGAACACTACAGTAAACAGAGTCTATTGGAACAGAACAATACAGTAAACAGAGACTATTTAAACAGAATAATACAGTAAACAGAGACTATTGAAACAGAACAGTACAGTAAACAGTGTCTATTTAAACAGAACAATACAGTAAACGGAGTCTATTTAAACAGAATAATACAGTAAACAGAGTATATTTAAACAGAATAATACAGTAAACAGAGTCTATTGGAACAGAACAATACAGTAAACAGAGACTATTTAAACAGAATAATACAGTAAACAGAGTCTATTGAAACAGAACAATACAGTAAACAGTGTCTATTTAAACAGAACAATACAGTAAACGGAGTCTATTTAAACAGAATAATACAGTAAACAGAGTATATTTAAACAGAACAATACAGTAAACAGTGTCTATTTAAACAGAACAATACAGTAAACAGAGTCTATTTAAACAGCACACTACAGAAAACAGAGTCTATTGAAACAGAACAATACAGTAAACAGAGACTATTTAAACAGAATAATACAGTAAACAGAGTCTATTGAAACAGAACAATACAGTAAACAGAGTCTATTTAAACAGAACAATACAGTAAACAGAGTCTATTTAAACAGAATAATACAGTAAACAGAGTATATTTAAACAGAATAATACAGTAAACAGAGTCTATTGGAACAGAACAATACAGTAAACAGAGACTATTTAAACAGAATAATACAGTAAACAGAGTCTATTGAAACAGAACAATACAGTAAACAGTGTCTATTTAAACAGAACAATACAGTAAACGGAGTCTATTTAAACAGAATAATACAGTAAACAGAGTATATTTAAACAGAACAATACAGTAAACAGTGTCTATTTAAACAGAACAATACAGTAAACAGAGTCTATTTAAACAGCACACTACAGAAAACAGAGTCTATTTAAACAGAACAATACAGTAAACAGAGACTATTTAAACAGAATAATACAGTAAACAGAGTCTATTGAAACAGAACAATACAGTAAACAGAGTCTATTTAAACAGAACAATACAGTAAACAGAGTCTATTTAAACAGAATAATACATTAAACAGAGTCTATTGAAACAGAACACTACAGTAAACAGAGTCTATTTAAATAGAATAATACAGTAAACAGAGTCTATTTAAACAGATTAATACAGTAAACAGAGTCTATTGAAACAGAACACTACAGTAAACAGAGTCTATTGAAACAGAACACTACAGTAAACAGAGTCTATTTAAACAGAACAATACAGTAAACAGAGTCTATTGAAACAGAACAATACAGTAAACAGTGTCTATTTAAACAGAACAATACAGTAAACAGAGTCTATTTAAACAGCACACTACAGTAAACAGAGTCTATTGAAACAGAACAATACAGTAAACAGAGACTATTTAAACAGAATAATACAGTAAACAGAGTCTATTGAAACAGAACAATACAGTAAACAGAGTCTATTTAAACAGAATAATACAGTAAACAGAGTCTATTGAAACAGAACAATACAGTAAACAGAGTCTATTTAAACAGAATAATACAGTAAACAGAGTCTATTTAAACAGAATAATACAGTAAACAGAGTCTATTGAAACAGAACACTACAGTAAACAGAGTCTATTGAAACAGAACAATACAGTAAACAGAGTCTATTTAAACAGAATAATACAGTAAACAGAGTCTATTGAAACAGAACAATACAGTAAACAGAGTCTATTGAAACAGAACAATACAGTAAACAGAGACTATTTAAACAGAATAATACAGTAAACAGAGTCTATTGAAACAGAACAATACAGTAAACAGAGTCTATTTAAACAGAACAATACAGTAAACAGAGTCTATTTAAACAGAATAATACAGTAAACAGAGTCTATTTAAACAGAACAATACAGTAAACAGAGTCTATTTAAACAGAACAAAACAGTAAACAGTCTATTTAAACAAAACAATACAGTAAACAGAGTCTATTGAAACAGAACAATACAGTAAACAGAGTCTATTTGAACAGAACAATACAGTAAACAGAGTCTATTTGAACAGAACAATACAGTAAACAGTGTCTATTGAAACAGAACAATACAGTAAACAGAGTCTATTTGAACAGAACAAAACAGGAAACAGAGTCTATTGAAACAGAACAATACAGTAAACAGAGTCTATTTGAACAGAATAATACAGTAAACAGAGTCTATTGAAACAGAACAATACAGTAAACAGAGTCTATTTAAACAGAACAATACAGTAAACAGAGTCTATTGAAACAGAACAATACAGTAAACTGAGTCTATTTGAACAGAACAATACAGTAAACAGAGTCTATTGAAGCAGAACAATACAGTAAAAAGAGTCTATTTGAACAGAACAATACAGTAAACTGAGTCTATTTAAACAGAACAATACAGTAAACAGAGTCTATTTAAACAGAACACTACAGTAAATAGAGTCGATTTAAAAAGAACAATATAGTAAACAGAGTCTATTGAAACAGAACAATACAGTAATCAGAGTCTATTTAAACAGAACACTACAGTAAACAGAGTCTTTTTAAACAGAATAATCCAGTAAACAGAGTCTATTGAAACAGAACAATACAGTAAACAGTGTCTATTTAAGCAGAACAATACAGTAAACAGAGTCTATTGAAACAGCACACTGCAGTAAACAGAGTCTATTTAAACTGAACACTACAGTAAACAGAGTCTATTGGAACAGAACAATACAGTAAACAGAGACTATTTAAACAGAATAATACAGAAAACAGAGTCTATTGAAACAGAACAATACAGTAAACAGTGTCTATTTAAACAGAACAATACAGTAAACGGAGTCTATTTAAAAAGAATAATACAGTAAACAGAGTATATTTAAACAGAATAATACAGTAAACAGAGTCTATTGAAACAGAACACTACAGTAAACAGAGTCTATTTAAACAGAACAATACAGTAAACAGAGTCTATTGAAACAGAACAATACAGTAAACAGTGTCTATTTAAACAGAACAACACAGTGAACAGAGTCTATTTAAACAGAACAATACAGTAAACAGAGTCTATTGAAACAGAACAATTCAGTAAACAGAGTCTATTTAAACAGAACACTACAGTAAACAGAGTCTATTTAAACAGAACAATACAGTAAACAGAGTCTATTGAAACAGAACAATACAGTAAACAGTGTCTATTTAAGCAGAACAATACAGTAAACAGAGTCTATTGAAACAGCACACTGCAGTAAACAGAGTCTATTTAAACCGAACACTACAGTAAACAGAGTCTATTGGAACAGAACAATACAGTAAACAGAGACTATTTAAACAGAATAATACAGTAAACAGAGTCTATTGAAACAGAACAATACAGTAAACAGTGTCTATTTAAACAGAACAATACAGTAAACGGAGTCTATTTAAACAGAATAATACAGTAAACAGAGTATATTTAAACAGAATAATACATTAAACAGAGTCTATTGAAACAGAACACTACAGTAAACAGAGTCTATTTAAACAGAACAATACAGTAAACAGAGTCTATTGAAACAGAACAATACAGTAAACAGTGTCTATTTAAACAGAACAATACAGTAAACAGAGTCTATTTAAACAGCACACTACAGAAAACAGAGTCTATTGAAACAGAACAATACAGTAAACAGAGACTATTTAAACAGAATAATACAGTAAACAGAGTCTATTGAAACAGAACAATACAGTAAACAGTGTCTATTTAAACAGAACAATACAGTAAACAGAGTCTATTTAAACAGAATAATACAGTAAACAGAGTCTATTTAAACAGATTAATACAGTAAACAGAGTCTATTGAGACATAACACTACAGTAAACAGAGTCTATAGAAACAGAACACTACAGTAAGCAGAGTCTATTTAAACAGAACAATACAGTAAACAGAGTCTATTGAAACAGAACAATACAGTAAACAGAGTCTATTTGAACAGAACAAAACAGGAAACAGAGTCTATTGAAACAGAACAATACAGTAAACAGAGTCTATTTGAACAGAACAATACAGTAAACAGAGTCTATTGAAACAGAACAATACAGTAAACAGAGTCTATTTAAACAGAACAATACAGTAAACAGAGTCTATTGAAACAGAACAATACAGTAAACAGAGTCTATTTGAACAGAACAAGACAGTAAACAGAGTCTATTGAAACAGAACAATACAGTAAACAGAGTCTATTTGAACAGAACAATACAGTAAACAGAGTCTATTTAAACAGAACAATACAGTAAACAGAGTCTATTTAAACAGAACACTACAGTAAATAGAGTCGATTTAAAAAGAACAATATAGTAAACAGAGTCTATTGAAACAGAACAATACAGTAAACAGAGTCTATTTAAACAGAACACTACAGTAAACAGAGTCTATTTAAACAGAACAATACAGTAAACAGAGTCTATTGAAACAGAACAATACAGTAAACAGTGTCGATTGAAACAGAACAATACAGTAAACAGAGTCTATTTGAACAGAACAAAACAGGAAACAGAGTCTATTGAAACAGAACAATACAGTAAACAGAGTCTATTTGAACAGAACAATACAGTAAACAGAGTCTATTTAAACAGAACAATACAGTAAACAGAGTCTATTTAAACAGAACACTACAGTAAATAGAGTCGATTTAAAAAGAACAATATAGTAAACAGAGTCTATTGAAACAGAACAATACAGTAAACAGAGTCTATTGAAACAGAACACTACAGTAAACAGAGTCTATTTAAACAGAACAATACAGTAAACAGAGTCTATTTAAACAGAACAATACAGTAAACAGAGTCTATTGAAACAGAACAATACAGTAAACAGAGTCTATTTGAACAGAACAAAACAGGAAACAGAGTCTATTGAAACAGAACAATACAGTAAACAGAGTCTATTTGAACAGAACAATACAGTAAACAGAGTCTATTGAAACAGAACAATACAGTAAACAGAGTCTATTTAAACAGAACAATACAGTAAACAGAGTCTATTGAAACAGAACAATACAGTAAACAGAGTCTATTTGAACAGAACAAGACAGTAAACAGACTCTATTGAAACAGAACAATACAGTAAACAGAGTCTATTTGAACAGAACAATACAGTAAACAGAGTCTATTTAAACAGAACAATACAGTAAACAGAGTCTATTTAAACAGAACACTACAGTAAATAGAGTCGATTTAAAAAGAACAATATAGTAAACAGAGTGTATTGAAACAGAACAATACAGTAAACAGAGTCTATTTAAACAGAACACTACAGTAAACAGAGTCTATTTAAACGGAACAATACAGTAAACAGAGTCTATTGAAACAGAACAATACAGTAAACAGTGTCTATTTAAGCAGAACAATACAGTAAACAGAGTCTATTGAAACTTCACACTGCAGTAAACAGAGTCTATTTAAACTGAACACTACAGTAAACAGAGTCTATTGGAACAGAACAATACAGTCAACAGAGAATATTTAAACAAATTAATACAGTAAACAGAGTCTATTGAAACAGAACAATACAGTAAACAGTGTCTATTTAAACAGAACAATACAGTAAACGGAGTCTATTTAAACAGAATAATACAGTAAACAGAGTATATTTAAACAGAATAATACAGTAGACAGAGTCTATTGAAACAGAACACTACAGTAAACAGAGTCTATTTAAACAGAAAAATACAGTAAACAGAGTCTATTGAAACAGAACAATACAGTAAACAGTGTCTATTTAAACAGAACAATACAGTAAACAGAGTCTATTGAAACATAACAATACAGTAAACAGTGTCTATTTAAACAGAACAATACAGTAAACGCAGTCTATTTAAACAGAATAATACAGTAAACAGAGTCTATTGAAACAGAACAATACAGTAAACAGAGTCTATTTAAACAGAACAATACAGTAAACAGAGTCTATTTAAACAGAATAATACAGTAAACAGAGTCTATTTAAACAGAACAATACAGTAAACAGAGTCTATTTAAACAGAACAAAACAGTAAACAGTCTATTTAAACAAAACAATAAAGTAAACAGAGTCTATTGAAACAGAACAATACAGTAAACAGAGTCTATTTGAACAGAACAATACAGTAAACAGAGTCTATTTGAACAGAACAATACAGTAAACAGTGTCTATTGAAACAGAACAATACAGTAAACAGAGTCTATTTGAACAGAACAAAACAGGAAACAGAGTCTATTGAAACAGAACAATACAGTAAACAGAGTCTATTTGAACAGAACAATACAGTAAACAGAGTCTATTGAAACAGAACAATACAGTAAACAGAGTCTATTTAAACAGAACAATACAGTAAACAGAGTCTATTGAAACAGAACAATACAGTAAACAGAGTCTATTTGAACAGAACAATACGGTAAACAGAGTCTATTGAAACAGAACAATACAGTAAACAGAGTCTATTTGAACAGAACAATACAGTAAACAGAGTCTATTTAAACAGAACAATACAGTAAACAGAGTCTATTTAAACAGAACACTACAGTAAATAGAGTCGATTTAAACAGAACAATATAGTAAACACAGTCTATTGAAACAGAACAATACAGTAAACAGTGTCTATTTAAACAGAACAATACAGTAAACAGAGTCTATTTAAACAGAACAATACAGTAAACAGAGTCTATTGAAACAGAACAATGCAGTAAACAGTGTCTATTTAAACAGAATAATACAGTGAACAGAGTCTATTTAAACAGAACAATACAGTAAACAGAGTATATTGAAACAGAACAATACAGTAAACAGAGTCTATTTAAACAGAACACTACAGTAAACAGAGTCTATTTAAACAGAACAATACAGTAAACAGAGTCTATTGAAACAGAACAATACAGTAAACAGTGTCTATTTAAGCAGAACAATACAGTAAACAGAGTCTATTGAAACAGCACACTGCAGTAAACAGAGTCTATTTAAACTGAACACTACAGTAAACAGAGTCTATTGGAACAGAACAATACAGTAAACAGAGACTATTTAAACAGAATAATACAGTAAACAGAGTCTATTGAAACAGAACAATACAGTAAACAGTGTCTATTTAAACAGAACAATACAGTAAACGGAGTCTATTTAAACAGAATAATACAGTAAACAGAGTATATTTAAACAGAATAATACAGTAAACAGAGTCTATTGAAACAGAACACTACAGTAAACAGAGTCTATTTAAACAGAACAATACAGTAAACAGAGTCTATTGAAACAGAACAATACAGTAAACAGTGTCTATTTAAACAGAACAATACAGTAAACAGAGTCTATTTAAACAGCACACTACAGAAAACAGAGTCTATTGAAACAGAACAATACAGTAAACAGAGACTATTTAAACAGAATAATACAGTAAACAGAGTCTATTGAAACAGAACAATACAGTAAACAGAGTCTATTTAAACAGAACAATACAGTAAACAGAGTCTATTTAAACAGAATAATACAGTAAACAGAGTCTATTGAAGCAGAACACTACAGTAAACAGAGTCTATTTAAATAGAATAATACAGTAAACAGAGTCAATTTAAACAGATTAATACAGTAAACAGAGTCTATTGAGACATAACACTACAGTAAACAGAGTCTATTGAAACAGAACACTACAGTAAGCAGAGTCTAGTTAAACAGAACAATACAGTAAACAGAGTCTATTGAAACAGAACAATACAGTAAACAGTGTCTATTTAAACAGAACAATACAGTAAACAGAGTCTATTTAAACAGCACACTACAGTAAACAGAGTCTATTGTAACAGAACAATACAGTAAACAGAGACGATTTAAACAGAATAATACAGTAAACAGAGTCTATTGAAACAGAACAAGACAGTAAACAGAGTCTATTGAAACAGAACAATACAGTAAACAGAGTCTATTTAAACAGAATAATACAGTAAACAGAGTCTATTGAAACAGAACAATACAGTAAACAGAGTCTATTGAAACAGAACAATACAGTAAACAGAGTCTATTTAAACAGAATAATACAGTAAACAGAGTCTATTGAAACAGAACACTACAGTAAACAGAGTCTATTTAAATAGAATAATACAGTAAACAGAGTCTATTTAAACAGATTAATACAGTAAACAGAGTCCATTGAGACATAACACTACAGTAAACAGAGTCTATTTAAACAGCACTCTACAGAAAACAGAGTCTATTGAAACAGAACAATACAGTAAACAGAGACTATTTAAACAGAATAATACAGTAAACAGAGTCTATTGAAACAGAACAATACAGTAAACAGTGTCTATTTAAACAGAACAATACAGTAAACAGAGTCTATTTAAACAGAATAATACAGTAAACAGAGTCTATTGAAACAGAACACTACAGTAAACAGAGTCTATTTAAATAGAATAATACAGTAAACAGAGTCTATTTAAACAGATTAATACAGTAAACAGAGTCCATTGAGACATAACACTACAGTAAACAGAGTCTATTGAAACAGAACACTACAGTAAGCAGAGTCTATTTAAACAGAACAATACAGTAAACAGAGTCTATTGAAACAGAACAATACAGTAAACAGTGTCTATTTAAACAGAACAATACAGTAAACAGAGTCTATTTAATCAGCACACTACAGTAAACAGAGTCTATTGAAACAGAACAATACAGTAAACAGAGACTATTTAAACAGAATAATACAGTAAACAGAGTCTATTGAAACAGAACAATACAGTAAACAGAGTCTATTGAAACAGAACAATACAGTAAACAGAGTCTATTTAAACAGAATAATACAGTAAACAGAGTCTATTGAAACAGAACACTACAGTAAACAGAGTATATTGAAACAGAACAATACAGTAAACAGAGTCTATTTAAACAGAATAATACAGTAAACAGAGTCTATTTAAACAGAATAATACAGTAAACAGAGTCTATTGAAACAGAACACTACAGTAAACAGAGTCTATTGAAACAGAACAATACAGTAAACAGAGTCTATTGAAACAGAACAATACAGTAAACAGTGTCTATTTAAACAGAACAATACAGTAAACAGAGTCTATTTAAACAGCACACTACAGAAAACAGAGTCTATTGAAACAGAACAATACAGTAAACAGAGACTATTTAAACAGAATAATACAGTAAACAGAGTCTATTGAAACAGAACAAAGCAGTAAACAGTGTCTATTTAAACAGAACAATACAGTAAACAGAGTCTATTTAAACAGAATAATACAGTAAACAGAGTCTATTGAAACAGAACACTACAGTAAACAGAGTCTATTTAAATAGAATAATACAGTAAACAGAGTCAATTTAAACAGATTAATACAGTAAACAGAGTTATTGAGACATAACACTACAGTAAACAGAGTCTATTGAAACAGAACACTACAGTAAGCAGAGTCTAGTTAAACAGAACAATACAGTAAACAGAGTCTATTGAAACAGAACAATACAGTAAACAGTGTCTATTTAAACAGAACAATACAGTAAACAGAGTCTATTTAAACAGCACACTACAGTAAACAGAGTCTATTGTAACAGAACAATACAGTAAACAGAGACGATTTAAACAGAATAATACAGTAAACAGAGTCTATTGAAACAGAACAATACAGTAAACAGAGTCTATTGAAACAGAACAATACAGTAAACAGAGTCTATTTAAACAGAATAATACAGTAAACAGAGTCTATTGAAACAGAACAATACAGTAAACAGAGTCTATTGAAACAGAACAATACAGTAAACAGAGTCTATTTAAACAGAATAATACAGTAAACAGAGTCTATTGAAACAGAACACTACAGTAAACAGAGTCTATTTAAATAGAATAATACAGTAAACAGAGTCTATTTAAACAGATTAATACAGTAAACAGAGTCCATTGAGACATAACACTACAGTAAACAGAGTCTATTTAAACAGCACACTACAGAAAACAGAGTCTATTGAAACAGAACAATACAGTAAACAGAGACTATTTAAACAGAATAATACAGTAAACAGAGTCTATTGAAACAGAACAATACAGTAAACAGTGTCTATTTAAACAGAACAATACAGTAAACAGAGTCTATTTAAACAGAATAATACAGTAAACAGAGTCTATTGAAACAGAACACTACAGTAAACAGAGTCTATTTAAATAGAATAATACAGTAAACAGAGTCTATTTAAAAAGATTAATACAGTAAACAGAGTCCATTGAGACATAACACTACAGTAAACAGAGTCTATTGAAACAGAACAATACAGTAAGCAGAGTCTATTTAAACAGAACAATACAGTAAACAGAGTCTATTGAAACAGAACAATACAGTAAACAGTGTCTATTTAAACAGAACAATACAGTAAACAGAGTCTATTTAAACAGCACACTACAGTAAACAGAGTCTATTGAAACAGAACAATACAGTAAACAGAGACTATTTAAACAGAATAATACAGTAAACAGAGTCTATTGAAACAGAACAATACAGTAAACAGAGTCTATTGAAACAGAACAATACAGTAAACAGAGTCTATTTAAACAGAATAATACAGTAAACAGAGTCTATTGAAACAGAACACTACAGTAAACAGAGTATATTGAAACAGAACAATACAGTAAACAGAGTCTATTTAAACAGAATAATACAGTAAACAGAGTCTATTTAAACAGAATAATACAGTAAACAGAGTCTATTGAAACAGAACACTACAGTAAACAGAGTCTATTGAAACAGAACAATACAGTAAACAGAGTCTATTTAAACAGAATAATATAGTCAACAGAGTCTATTGAAACAGAACAATACAGTAAACAGAGTCTATTGAAACAGAACAATACAGTAAACAGAGACTATTTAAACAGAATAATACAGGAAACAGAGTCTATTGAAACAGAACAATACAGTAAACAGAGTCTATTTAAACATAACAATACAGTAAACAGAGTCTATTTAAACAGAATAATACAGTAAACAGAGTCTGTTTAAACAGAACAATACAGTAAACAGAGTCTATTTAAACAGAACAAAACAGTAAACAGTCTATTTAAACAAAACAATACAGTAAACAGAGTCTATTTAAACAGAACACTACAGTAAACAGAGTCTATTTAAACAGAACAATACAGTAAACAGAGTCTATTGAAACAGAACAATACAGTAAACAGTGTCTATTTAAGCAGAACAATACAGTAAACAGAGTCTATTGAAACAGCACACTGCAGTAATCAGAGTCTATTGAAACAGAACAATACAGTAAACAGAGTCTATTTGAACAGAACAATACAGTAAACAGAGTCAATTGAAACAGAACAATACAGTAAACAGAGTCTATTTAAACAGAACAATACAGTAAACAGAGTCTATTGAAACAGAACAATACAGTAAACAGAGTCTATTTGAACAGAACAATACAGTAAACAGAGTCTATTGAAACAGAACAATACAGTAAACAGAGTCTATTTGAACAGAACAATACAGTAAACAGAGTCTATTGAAACAGAACAATACAATAAACAGAGTCTATTGAAACAGAACAATACAGTAAACAGAGTCTATTTGAACAGAACAATACAGTAAACAGAGTCTATTTAAACAGAACAATACAGTAAACAGAGTCTATTTAAACAGAACACTACAGTAAATAGAGTCGATTTAAACAGAACAATATAGTAAACAGAGTCTATTGAAACAGAACAATACAGTAAACAGTGTCTATTTGAACAGAACAATACAGTAAACAGAGTCTATTTAAACAGAACAATACAGTAAACAGAGTCTATTGAAACATAACAATACAGTAAACAGTGTCTATTTAAACAGAGAAATACAGTAAACAGAGTCTATTTAAACAGCACACTGCAGTAAACAGAGTGTATTTAAACAGAACAATACAGTAAACAGAGTCTATTGAAACAGAACAATACAGTAAACAGAGACTATTTAAACAGAACAATACAGTAAACAGTGTCTATTTAAACAGCACACTACGGTAAACAGATTCTACTTAAACAGAACAATACAGTAAACAGAGTCTATTTAAACAGAACAATACAGTAAAAAGTGTCTATTTAAACAGAACAATACAGTAAACAGAGTCTATCGAAACAGCACACTGCTTTAAACAGAGTCTGTTTAAACAGAACAATACAGTAAAGAGAGTCTATTGAAAAAGAACAATACAGTAAACAGAGTCTATTTGAACAGAACAATACAGTAAACAGAGTCTATTTAAACAAAACAATACAGTAAACAGAGTCTATTTGAACAGAACAATACAGTAAACAGAGTCTATTTAAACAAAACAATACAGTAAACAGAGTCTATTGAAACAGAACAATACAGTAAACAGAGTCTATTTGAACAGAACAATACAGTAAACAGAGTCTATTTGAACAGAACAATACAGTAAACAGTGTCTATTGAAACAGAACAATACAGGAAACAGAGTCTATTTGAACAGAACAAAACAGTAATCAGAGTCTATTGAAACAGAACAATACAGTAAACAGAGTCTATTTGAACAGAACAATACAGTAAACAGAGTCTATTGAAACAGAACAATACAGTAAACAGAGTCTATTGAAACAGAACAATACAGTAAACAGAGTCTATTTGAACAGAACAATACAGTAAACAGAGTCTATTGAAACAGAACAATACAGTAAACAGAGTCTATTTGAACAGAACAATACAGTAAACAGAGTCTATTGAAACAGAATAATACAGTAAACAGAGTCTATTTAAACAGAACAATACAGTAAACAGAGTCTATTTAAACAGAACAATACAGTAAACAGAGTCTATTGAAACAGAACAATACAGTAAACAGTGTCTATGTAAACAGAACAATACAGTAAACAGAGTCTATTTAAACAGAACACTACAGTAAACAGATTCTATTTAAACAGAACAATACAGTAAACAGAGTCTATTGAAACAGAACAATACAGTAAACAGTGTCTATTTAAACAGAACAATACAGTAAACAGAGTCTATTTAAACAGCACACTGCAGTAAACAGAGTCTATTTAAACAGAACAATACAGAAAACAGAGTCTATTGAAACAGAACAAAACAGTAAACAGAGACTATTTAAACAGAACAATACAGTAAACAGTGTCTATTTAAACAGCACACTACGGTAAACAGAGTCTATTTAAACAGAACAATACAGTAAACAGAGTCTGTTTAAACAGAACAATACAGTAAACAGAGTCTGTTTAAACAGAACAATACAGTAAACAGAGTCTATCGAAAAAGAACAATACAGTAAACAGAGACTATTGAAACAGAACAATACAGTAAACAGAGTCGATTGAAACAGAACAATACAGTAAACAGAGACTATTGAAACAGAACAATACAGGAAACAGAGTCTATTTAAACAGAACAATACAGTAAACAGAATCTATTTGAACAGTACAATACAGTAAACAGAGTCTATTTGAACAGAACAATACAGTAAACAGTGTCTATTGAAACAGAACAATACAGTAAACAGAGTCTATTTGAACAGAACAAAACAGTAAACAGAGTCTATTTAAACAGAACAATACAGTAAACAGAGTCTATTGAAACAGAACAATACAGTAAACAGAGTCTATTTAAACAGAACAATACAGTAAACAGAGTCTATTTGAACAGAACAATACAGTAAACAGAGTCTATTGAAACAGAACAATACAGTAAACAGTCTATTTGAACAGAACAATACAGTAAACAGAGTCTATTTAAACAGAACAATACAGTAAACAGAGTCTATTTAAACAGAACACTACAGTAAATAGAGTCGATTAAAACAGAAGAATACAGGAAACAAAGTCTATTTAAACAGAACAATACAGTAAACAGAGTCTATTGAAACAGAACAATACAGTAAACAGTGTCTATTTAAACAGAACAATACAGTAAACAGAGTCTATTGAAACAGAACAATACAGTAAACAGTGTCTATTTAAACAGAACAATACAGTAAACAGAGTCTATTTAAACAGAACACTACAGTAAACAGAGTCTATTTAAACAGAACAATACAATAAACAGAGTCTATTGAAACAGAACAATACAGTAAACAGTGTCTATTTACACAGAACAATACAGTAAACAGAGTCTATTTAAACAGAACAATACAGTAAACAGTGTCTATTTAAACAGAACAATACAGTAAACAGAGTCTATCGAAACAGCACACTGCAGTAAACAGCGTCTGTTTAAACAGAACAATACAGTAAAGAGAGTCCATTGAAAAAGAACAATACAGTAAACAGAGTCTATTTGAACAGAACAATACAGTAAACAGAGTCTATTTAAACAAAACAATACAGTAAACAGAGTCTATTTGAACAGAACAATACAGTAAACAGAGTCTATTTAAACAAAACAATACAGTAAACAGAGTCTATTGAAACAGAACAATACAGTAAACAGAGTCTATTTGAACAGAACAATACAGTAAACAGAGTCTATTTGAACAGAACAATACAGTAAACAGTGTCTCTTGAAACAGAACAATACAGGAAACAGAGTCTATTTGAACAGAACAAAACAGTAAACAGAGTCTATTGAAACAGAACAATACAGTAAACAGAGTCTATTTGAACAGAACAATACAGTAAACAGAGTCTATTGAAACAGAACAATACAGTAAACAGAGTCTATTGAAACAGAACAATACAGTAAACAGAGTCTATTTAAACAGAACAATACAGTAAACAGAGTCTATTTGAACAGAACAATACAGTAAACAGAGTCTATTGAAACAGAACAATACAGTAAACAGAGTCTATTTGAACAGAACAATACAGTAAACAGAGTCTATTGAAACAGAATAATACAGTAAACAGAGTCTATTTAAACAGAACAATACAGTAAACAGAGTCTATTTAAACAGAACAATACAGTAAACAGAGTATATTTAAGCAGAACACTACAGTAAACAGAGTCGATTTAAACAGAAAAATATAGTAAACAGAGTCTATTGAAACAGAACAATACAGTAAACAGTGTCTATTTAAACAGAACAATACAGTAAACAGAGTCTATTGAAACAGAACAATACAGTAAACAGTGTCTATGTAAACAGAACAATACAGTAAACAGAGTCTATTTAAACAGAACACTACAGTAAACAGATTCTATTTAAACAGAACAATACAGTAAACAGAGTCTATTGAAACAGAACAATACAGTAAACAGTGTCTATTTAAACAGAACAGTACAGTAAACAGAGTCTATTTAAACAGCACACTGCAGTAAACAGAGTCTATTTAAACAGAGCAATACAGAAAACAGAGTCTATTGAAACAGAACAAAACAGTAAACAGAGACTATTTAAACAGAACAATACAGTAAACAGTGTCTATTTAAACAGCACACTACGGTAAACAGAGTCTATTTAAACAGAACAATACAGTAAACAGAGTCTATTTAAACAGAACAATACAGTAAACAGTGTCTATTTAAACAGAACAATACAGTAAACAGAGTCTATTGAAACAGCACACTGCAGTAAACAGAGTCTGTTTAAACAGAACAATACAGTAAACAGAGTCTATTGAAAAAGAACAATACAGTAAACAGAGACTATTGAAACAGAACAATACAGTAAACAGAGTCGATTGAAACAGAACAATACAGTAAACAGAGACTATTGAAACAGAACAATACAGGAAACAGAGTCTATTTAAACAGAACAATACAGTAAACAGAGTCTATTTGAACAGAACAATACAGTAAACAGAGTCTATTTGAACAGAACAATACAGTAAACAGTGTCTATTGAAACAGAACAATACAGTAAACAGAGTCTATTTGAACAGAACAAAACAGTAAACAGAGTCTATTTAAAAAGAACAATACAGTAAACAGAGTCTATTGAAACAGAACAATACAGTAAACAGAGTCTATTTAAACAGAACAATACAGTAAACAGAGTCTATTTGAACAGAACAATACAGTAAACAGAGTCTATTGAAACAGAACAATACAGTAAACAGTCTATTTGAACAGAACAATACAGTAAACAGAGTCTATTTAAACAGAACAATACAGTAAACAGAGTCTATTTAAACAGAACACTACAGTAAATAGAGTCGATTTAAACAGAAGAATATAGTAAACAGAGTCTATTGAAACAGAACAATACAGTAAACAGTGTCTATTTAAACAGAACAATGCAGTAAACAGAGTCTATTTAAACAGAACAATACAGTAAACAGAGTCTATTGAAACAGAACAATACAGTAAACAGTGTCTATTTAAACAGAACAATACAGTAAACAGAGTCTATTTAAACAGAACACTACAGTAAACAGAGTCTATTTAAACAGAACAATACAGTAAACAGAGTTTATTGAAACAGAACAATACAGTAAACAGTGTCTATTTACACAGAACAATACAGTAAACAGAGTCTATTTAAACAGCACACTGCAGTAAACAGAGTCTATTTAAACAGAACAATACAGTAAACAGAGTCTATTGAAACAGAACAATACAGTAAAAAGAGACAATTTAAACAGAACAATACAGTAAACAGTGTCTATTTAAACAGCACACTACGGTAAACAGAGTCTAGTTAAACAGAACAATACAGTAAACAGAGTCTATTTAAACAGAACAATACAGTAAACAGTGTCTATTTAAACAGAACAATACAGTAAACAGAGTCTATTGAAACAGCACACTGCAGTGAACAGAGTCTGTTTAAACAGAACAATACAGTAAACAGAGTCTATTGAAAAAGAACAATACAGTAAACAGAGTCTATTTGAACAGAACAATACAGTAAACAGAGTCTATTTAAACAAAACAATACAGTAAACAGAGTCTATTTGAACAGAACAATACAGTAAACAGAGTCTATTTAAACAAAACAATACAGTAAACAGAGTCTATTGAAACAGAACAATACAGTAAACAGTGTCTATTTAAACAGAACAATATAGTAAACAGAGTCTATTTAAACAGCACACTGCAGTAAACAGAGTCTATTTAAACAGAACAATACAGAAAACAGAGTCTATTGAAACAGAACAAAACAGTAAACAGAGACTATTTAAACAGAACAATACAGTAAACAGTGTCTATTTAAACAGCACACTACGGTAAACAGAGTCTATTTAAACAGAACAATACAGTAAACAGAGTCTATTTAAACAGAACAATACAGTAAACAGTGTCTATTTAAACAGAACAATACAGTAAACAGAGTCTATTGAAACAGCACACTGCAGTAAACAGAGTCTGTTTAAACAGAACAATACAGTAAACAGAGTCTATTGAAAAAGAACAATACAGTAAACAGAGACTATTGAAACAGAACAATACAGTAAACAGAGTCGATTGAAACAGAACAATACAGTAAACAGAGACTATTGAAACAGAACAATACAGGAAACAGAGTCTATTTAAACAGAACAATACAGTAAACAGAGTCTATTTGAACAGAACAATACAGTAAACAGAGTCTATTTGAACAGAACAATACAGTAAACAGTGTCTATTGAAACAGAACAATACAGTAAACAGAGTCTATTTGAACAGAACAAAACAGTAAACAGAGTCTATTTAAAAAGAACAATACAGTAAACAGAGTCTATTGAAACAGAACAATACAGTAAACAGAGTCTATTTAAACAGAACAATACAGTAAACAGAGTTTATTTGAACAGAACAATACAGTAAACAGAGTCTATTGAAACAGAACAATACAGTAAACAGTCTATTTGAACAGAACAATACAGTAAACAGAGTCTATTTAAACAGAACAATACAGTAAACAGAGTCTATTTAAACAGAACACTACAGTAAATAGAGTCGATTTAAACAGAAGAATATAGTAAACAGAGTCTATTGAAACAGAACAATACAGTAAACAGTGTCTATTTAAACAGAACAATGCAGTAAACAGAGTCTATTTAAACAGAACAATACAGTAAACAGAGTCTATTGAAACAGAACAATACAGTAAACAGTGTCTATTTAAACAGAACAATACAGTAAACAGAGTCTATTTAAACAGAACACTACAGTAAACAGAGTCTATTTAAACAGAACAATACAGTAAACAGAGTTTATTGAAACAGAACAATACAGTAAACAGTGTCTATTTACACAGAACAATACAGTAAACAGAGTCTATTTAAACAGCACACTGCAGTAAACAGAGTCTATTTAAACAGAACAATACAGTAAACAGAGTCTATTGAAACAGAACAATACAGTAAAAAGAGACAATTTAAACAGAACAATACAGTAAACAGTGTCTATTTAAACAGCACACTACGGTAAACAGAGTCTAGTTAAACAGAACAATACAGTAAACAGAGTCTATTTAAACAGAACAATACAGTAAACAGTGTCTATTTAAACAGAACAATACAGTAAACAGAGTCTATTGAAACAGCACACTGCAGTGAACAGAGTCTGTTTAAACAGAACAATACAGTAAACAGAGTCTATTGAAAAAGAACAATACAGTAAACAGAGTCTATTTGAACAGAACAATACAGTAAACAGAGTCTATTTAAACAAAACAATACAGTAAACAGAGTCTATTTGAACAGAACAATACAGTAAACAGAGTCTATTTAAACAAAACAATACAGTAAACAGAGTCTATTGAAACAGAACAATACAGTAAACAGAGTCTATTTGAACAGAACAATACAGTAAACAGAGTCTATCGAAACAGCACACTGCAGTAAACAGCGTCTGTTTAAACAGAACAATACAGTAAAGAGAGTCCATTGAAAAAGAACAATACAGTAAACAGAGTCTATTTGAACAGAACAATACAGTAAACAGAGTCTATTTAAACAGAACAATACAGTAAACAGAGTCTATTGAAACAGAACAATACAGTAAACAGTGTCTATTTAAACAGAACAATACAGTAAACAGAGTCTATTTAAACAGAACACTACAGTAAACAGAGTCTATTTAAACAGAACAATACAGTAAACAGAGTTTATTGAAACAGAACAATACAGTAAACAGTGTCTATTTACACAGAACAATACAGTAAACAGAGTCTATTTAAACAGCACACTGCAGTAAACAGAGTCTATTTAAACAGAACAATACAGTAAACAGAGTCTATTGAAACAGAACAATACAGTAAAAAGAGACAATTTAAACAGAACAGTACAGTAAACAGTGTCTATTTAAACAGCACACTACGGTAAACAGAGTCTAGTTAAACAGAACAATTCAGTAAACAGAGTCTATTTAAACAGAACAATACAGTAAACAGTGTCTATTTAAACAGAACAATACAGTAAACAGAGTCTATTGAAACAGCACACTGCAGTGAACAGAGTCTGTTTAAACAGAACAATACAGTAAACAGAGTCTATTGAAAAAGAACAATACAGTAAACAGAGTCTATTTGAACAGAACAATACAGTAAACAGAGTCTATTTAAACAAAACAATACAGTAAACAGAGTCTATTTGAACAGAACAATACAGTAAACAGAGTCTATTTAAACAAAACAATACAGTAAACAGAGTCTATTGAAACAGAACAATACAGTAAACAGAGTCTATTTGAACAGAACAATACAGTAAACAGAGTCTATCGAAACAGCACACTGCAGTAAACAGCGTCTGTTTAAACAGAACAATACAGTAAAGAGAGTCCATTGAAAAAGAACAATACAGTAAACAGAGTCTATTTGAACAGAACAATACAGTAAACATAGTCTATTTAAACAGAACAATACAGTAAACAGAGTCTATTGAAACAGAACAATACAGTAAACAGTGTCTATTTAAACAGAACAATACAGTAAACAGAGTCTATTTAAACAGAACACTACAGTAAACAGAGTCTATTTAAACAGAACAATACAATAAACAGAGTCTATTGAAACAGAACAATACAGTAAACAGTGTCTATTTACACAGAACAATACAGTAAACAGAGTCTATTTAAACAGAACAATACAGTAAACAGTGTCTATTTAAACAGAACAATACAGTAAACAGAGTCTATCGAAACAGCACACTGCAGTAAACAGCGTCTGTTTAAACAGAACAATACAGTAAAGAGAGTCCATTGAAAAAGAACAATACAGTAAACAGAGTCTATTTGAACAGAACAATACAGTAAACAGAGTCTATTTAAACAAAACAACACTGTAAACAGAGTCTATTTGAACAGAACAATACAGTAAACAGAGTCTATTTAAACAAAACAATACAGTAAACAGAGTCTATTGAAACAGAACAATACAGTAAACAGAGTCTATTTGAACAGAACAATACAGTAAACAGAGTCTATTTGAACAGAACAATACAGTAAACAGTGTCTCTTGAAACAGAACAATACAGGAAACAGAGTCAATTTGAACAGAACAAAACAGTAAACAGAGTCTATTGAAACAGAACAATACAGTAAACAGAGTCTATTTGAACAGAACAATACAGTAAACAGAGTCTATTGAAACAGAACAATACAGTAAACAGAGTCTATTGAAACAGAACAATACAGTAAACAGAGTCTATTTAAACAGAACAATACAGTAAACAGAGTCTATTTGAACAGAACAATACAGTAAACAGAGTCTATTGAAACAGAACAATACAGTAAACAGAGTCTATTTGAACAGAACAATACAGTAAACAGAGTCTATTGAAACAGAATAATACAGTAAACAGAGTCTATTTAAACAGAACACTACAGTAAACAGATTCTATTTAAACAGAACAATACAGTAAACAGAGTCTATTGAAACAGAACAATACAGTAAACAGTGTCTATTTAAACAGAACAATACAGTAAACAGAGTCTATTTAAACAGCACACTGCAGTAAACAGAGTCTATTTACACAGAACAATACAGAAAACAGAGTCTATTGAAACAGAACAAAACAGTAAACAGAGACTATTTAAACAGAACAATACAGTAAACAGTGTCTATTTAAACAGCACACTACGGTAAACAGAGTCTATTTAAACAGAACAATACAGTAAACAGAGTCTATTTAAACAGAACAATACAGTAAACAGTGTCTATTTAAACAGAACAATACAGTAAACAGAGTCTATTGAAACAGCACACTGCAGTAAACAGAGTCTGTTTAAACAGAACAATACAGTAAACAGAGTCTATTGAAAAAGAACAATACAGTAAACAGAGACTATTGAAACAGAACAATACAGTAAACAGAGTCGATTGAAACAGAACAATACAGTAAACAGAGACTATTGAAACAGAACAATACAGGAAACAGAGTCTATTTAAACAGAACAATACAGTAAACAGAGTCTATTTGAACAGAACAATACAGTAAACAGAGTCTATTTGAACAGAACAATACAGTAAACAGTGTCTATTGAAACAGAACAATACAGTAAACAGAGTCTATTTGAACAGAACAAAACAGTAAACAGAGTCTATTTAAAAAGAACAATACAGTAAACAGAGTCTATTGAAACAGAACAATACAGTAAACAGAGTCTATTTAAACAGAACAATACAGTAAACAGAGTCTATTTTAACAGAACAATACAGTAAACAGAGTCTATTGAAACAGAACAATACAGTAAACAGTCTATTTGAACAGAACAATACAGTAAACAGAGTCTATTTAAACAGAACAATACAGTAAACAGAGTCTATTTAAACAGAACACTACAGTAAATAGAGTCGATTTAAACAGAAGAATATAGTAAACAGAGTCTATTGAAACAGAACAATACAGTAAACAGTGTCTATTTAAACAGAACAATGCAGTAAACAGAGTCTATTTAAACAGAACAATACAGTAAACAGAGTCTATTGAAACAGAACAATACAGTAAACAGAGTCTATTTAAACAGAACACTACAGTAAACAGAGTATATTTAAACAGAACAATACAGTAAACAGAGTTTATTGAAACAGAACAATACAGTAAACAGTGTCTATTTACACAGAACAATACAGTAAACAGAGTCTATTTAAACAGCACACTGCAGTAAACAGAGTCTATTTAAACAGAACAATACAGTAAACAGAGTCTATTGAAACAGAACAATACAGTAAACAGAGTCTACTTAAACAGAACACTACAGTAAACAGAGTCTATTGAAACAGAACAATACAGTAAACAGAGTCTATTGAAACAGAACAATACAGTAAACAGAGTCTATTTAAACAGAACACTACAGTAAACAGAGTCTATTTAAACAGCACACTGCAGTAAACAGAGTCTATTTAAAAAGAACAATACAGTAAACAGTGTCTATTTAAACAGAACAATACAGTAAACAGAGTCTATTTAAACAGAACACTACAGTAAACAGAGTCTATTTAAACAGAACAATACAGTAAACAGAGTTTATTGAAACAGAACAATACAGTAAACAGTGTCTATTTACACAGAACAATACAGTAAACAGAGTCTATTTAAACAGCACACTGCAGTAAACAGAGTCTATTTAAACAGAACAATACAGTAAACAGAGTCTATTGAAACAGAACAATACAGTAAACAGAGACAATTTAAACAGAACAATACAGTAAACAGTGTCTATTTAAACAGCACACTACGGTAAACAGAGTCTAGTTAAACAGAACAATACAGTAAACAGAGTCTATTTAAACAGAACAGTACAGTAAACAGTGTCTATTTAAACAGAACAATACAGTAAACAGGGTCTATTGAAACAGCACACTGCAGTGAACAGAGTCTGTTTAAACAGAACAATACAGTAAACAGAGTCTATTGAAAAAGAACAATACAGTAAACAGAGTCTATTTGAACAGAACAATACAGTAAACAGAGTCTATTTAAACAAAACAATACAGTAAACAGAGTCTATTTGAACAGAACAATACAGTAAACAGAGTCTATTTAAACAAAACAATACAGTAAACAGAGTCTATTGAAACAGAACAATACAGTAAACAGAGTCTATTTGAACAGAACAATACAGTAAACAGTGTCTATTGAAACAGAACAATACAGTAAACAGAGTCTATTTGAACAGAACAAAACAGTAAACAGAGTCTATTGAAACAGAACAATACAGTAAACAGAGTCTATTTGAACAGAACAATACAGTAAACAGAGTCTATTGAAATAGAACAATACAGTAAACAGAGTCTATTTGAACAGAACAATACAGTAAATAGAGTCTATTTAAACAGAACACTACAGTAAACAGATTCTATTTAAACAGAACAATACAGTAAACAGAGTCTATTGAAACAGAACAATACAGTAAACAGTGTCTATTTAAACAGAACAATACAGTAAACAGAGTCTATTTAAACAGCACACTGCAGTAAACAGAGTCTATTTAAACAGAACAATACAGAAAACAGATTCTATTGAAACAGAACAAAACAGTAAACAGAGACTATTTAAACAGAACAATACAGTAAACAGTGTCAATTTAAACAGCACACTACGGTAAACAGAGTCTATTTAAAGAGAACAATACAGTAAATGAGTCTATTTAAACAGAACAATACAGTAAACAGTGTCTATTTGAACAGAACAATACAGTAAACAGAGTCTATTGAAACAGCACACTGCAGTAAACAGAGTCTGTTTCAACAGAACAATACAGTAAACAGAGTCTATTGAAAAAGAACAATACAGTAAACAGAGACTATTGAAACAGAACAATACAGTAAACAGAGTCTATTGAAACAGAACAATACAGTAAACAGAGACTATTGAAACAGAACAATACAGGAAACAGAGTCTATTTAAACAGAACAATACAGTAAACAGAGTCTATTGAAACAGAACAATACAGTAAACAGTGTCTATTTAAACAGAACAATACAGTAAACAGAGTCTATTGAAACAGCACACTGCAGTAAACAGAGTCTATTTGAACAGAACAATACAGTAAACAGAGTCTATTTAAACAGCACACTGCAGTAAACAGAGTCTATTTAAACAGAACAATACAGTAAACAGAGTCTATTTAAACAGAACAATACAGTAAACAGAGTCTATTGAAACAGAACACTACAGTAAACAGAGTCTATTGAAACAGAACAATACAGTAAACAGAGTCTATTTGAACAGAACAATACAGTAAACAGAGTCTATTGAAACAGAACAATACAGTAAACAGAGTCTATTTGAACAGAACAATACAGTAAACAGAGTCTATTGAAACAGAACAATACAGTAAACAGAGTCTATTGAAACAGAACAATACAGTAAACAGAGTCGATTTAAACAGAACAATACAGTAAACAGAGTCTATTGAAACAGAACAATACAGTAAACAGAGTCTTTTTAAACAGAACAATACAGTAAACAGAGTCTATTTGAACAGAACAATACAGGAAACAGAGTCTATTGAAACAGAACAATACAGTAAACAGAGTCTATTTGAACAGAACAATACAGTAAACAGAGTCTATTTAAACAGAACACTACAGTAAACAGAGTCTATTTAAACAGAACAATACAGTAAGCAGAGTCTATTGAAACAGAACAATACAGTAAACAGTGTCTATTTAAACAGAACAATACAGTAAACAGAGTCTATTTAAACAGCACACTGCAGTAAACAGAGTCTATTTAAACAGAACAATACAGTAAACAGAGTCTATTGAAACAGAACAATATAGTAAACAGAGACTATTTAAACAGAACAATACAGTAAACAGTGTCTATTTAAACAGCACACTACAGTAAACAGAGTCTATTTAAACAGAACAATACAGTAAACAGAGTCTATTTAAACAGAACAATACAGTAAACAGTGTCTATTTAAACAGAACAATACAGAAAACAGAGTCTATTGAAACAGAACAAAACAGTAAACAGAGACTATTTAAACAGAACAATACAGTAAACAGTGTCTATTTAAACAGCACACTACGGTAAACAGAGTCTATTTAAACAGAACAATACAGTAAACAGAGTCTATTTGAACAGAACAATACAGTAAACAGAGTCTATTGAAACAGAACAATACAGTAAACAGAGTCTATTTGAACAGAACAATACAGTAAACAGAGTCTATTGAAACAGAACAATACAGTAAACAGAGTCTATTTGAACAGAACAATACAGTAAACAGAGTCTATTGAAACAGAACAATACAGTAAAAAGAGTCTATTGAAACAGAACAATACAGTAAACAGAGTCGATTTAAACAGAACAATACAGTAAACAGAGTCTATTGAAACAGAACAATACAGTAAACAGAGTCTTTTTAAACAGAACAATACAGTATACAGAGTCTATTTGAACAGAACAATACAGGAAACAGAGTCTATTGAAACAGAACAATACAGTAAACAGAGTCTATTTGAACAGAACAATACAGTAAACAGAGTCTATTTAAACAGAACACTACAGTAAACAGAGTCTATTTAAACAGAACAATACAGTAAGCAGAGTCTATTGAAACAGAACAATACAGTAAACAGTGTCTATTTAAACAGAACAATACAGTAAACAGAGTCTATTTAAACAGCACACTGCAGTAAACAGAGTCTATTTAAACAGAACAATACAGTAAACAGAGTCTATTGAAACAGAACAATATAGTAAACAGAGACTATTTAAACAGAACAATACAGTAAACAGTGTCTATTTAAACAGCACACTACAGTAAACAGAGTCTATTTAAACAGAACAATACAGTAAACAGAGTCTATTTAAACAGAACAATACAGTAAACAGTGCCTATTTAAACAGAACAATACAGAAAACAGAGTCTATTGAAACAGAACAAAACAGTAAACAGAGACTATTTAAACAGAACAATACAGTAAACAGTGTCTATTTAAACAGCACACTACGGTAAACAGAGTCTATTTGAACAGAACAATACAGTAAACAGAGTCTATTTAAACAGAACAATACAGTAAACAGTGTCTATTTAAACAGAACAATACAGTAAACAGAGTCTATTGAAACAGCACACTGCAGTGAACAGAGTCTGTTTAAACAGAACAATACAGTAAACAGAGTCTATTGAAAAAGAACAATACAGTAAACAGAGACTATTGAAACAGAACAATACAGTAAACAGAGTCGATTGAAACAGAACAATACAGTAAACAGAGACTATTGAAACAGAACAATAAAGGAAACAGAGTCTATTTAAACAGAACAATACAGTAAACAGAGTCTATTTGAACAGAACAATACAGTAAACAGAGTCTATTTGAACAGAACAATACAGTAAACAGTGTCTATTGAAACAGAACAATACAGTAAACAGAGTCTATTTGAACAGAACAAAACAGTAAACAGAGTGTATTTAAACAGAACAATACAGTAAACAGAGTCTATTGAAACAGAACAATACAGTAAACAGAGTCTATTTAAACAGAACAATACAGTAAACAGAGTCTATTTGAACAGAACAATACAGTAAACAGAGTCTATTGAAACAGAACAATACAGTAAACAGTCTATTTGAACAGAACAATACAGTAAACAGAGTCTATTTAAACAGAACACTACAGTAAATAGAGTCGATTTAAACAGAAGAATATAGTAAACAGAGTCTATTGAAACAGAACAATACAGTAAACAGTGTCTATTTAAACAGAACAATGCAGTAAACAGAGTCTATTTAAACAGAACAATACAGTAAACAGAGTCTATTGAAACAGAACAATACAGTAAACAGTGTCTATTTAAACAGAACAATACAGTAAACAGAGTCTATTTAAACAGAACACTACAGTAAACAGAGTCTATTTAAACAGAACAATACAGTAAACAGAGTCTATTGAAACAGAACAATACAGTAAACAGTGTCTATTTACACAGAACAATACAGTAAACAGAGTCTATTTAAACAGCACACTGCAGTAAACAGAGTCTATTTAAACAGAACAATACAGTAAACAGAGTCTATTGAAACAGAACAATACAGTAAACAGAGACAATTTAAACAGAACAATACAGTAAACAGTGTCTATTTAAACAGCACACTACGGTAAACAGAGTCTAGTTAAACAGAACAATACAGTAAACAGAGTCTATTTAAACAGAACAATACAGTAAACAGTGTCTATTTAAACAGAACAATACAGTAAACAGAGTCTATTGAAACAGCACACTGCAGTGAACAGAGACTGTTTAAACAGAACAATACAGTAAACAGAGTCTATTGAAAAAGAACAATACAGTAAACAGAGTCTATTTGAACAGAACAATACAGTAAACAGAGTCTATTTAAACAAAACAATACAGTAAACAGAGTCTATTTGAACAGAACAATACAGTAAACAGAGTCTATTTAAACAAAACAATACAGTAAACAGAGTCTATTGAAACAGAACAATACAGTAAACAGAGTCTATTTGAACAGAACAATACAGTAAACAGTGTCTATTGAAACAGAACAATACAGTAAACAGAGTCTATTTAAACAGAACAATACAGAAAACAGAGTCTATTGAAACAGAACAAAACAGTAAACAGAGACTATTTAAACAGAACAATACAGTAAACAGTGTCTATTTAAACAGCACACTACGGTAAACAGAGTCTATTTAAACAGAACAATACAGTAAACAGAGTCTATTTAAACAGAACAATACAGTAAACAGTGTCTATTTAAACAGAACAATACAGTAAACAGAGTCTATTGAAACAGCACACTGCAGTAAACATAGTCTGTTTAAACAGAACAATACAGTAAACAGAGTCTATTGAAAAAGAACAATACAGTAAACAGAGACTATTGAAACAGAACAATACAGTAAACAGAGTCGATTGAAACAGAACAATACAGTAAACAGAGTCTATTTAAACAGAACACGACAGTAAACAGAGTCTATTTAAACAGAACAATACAGTAAACAGAGTCTATTTAAACAGCACACTGCAGTAAACAGAGTCTATTTAAACAGAACAATACAGTAAACAGAGTCTATTGAAACAGAACAATACAGTAAACAGAGTCTATTTAAACAGAACAATACAGTAAACAGAGACTATTGAAACAGAACAATAAAGGAAACAGAGTCTATTTAAACAGAACAATACAGTAAACAGAGTCTATTTGAACAGAACAATACAGTAAACAGAGTCTATTTGAACAGAACAATACAGTAAACAGTGTCTATTGAAAAAGAACAATACAGTAAACAGAGTCTATTTGAACAGAACAAAACAGTAAACAGAGTGTATTTAAACAGAACAATACAGTAAACAGAGTCTATTGAAACAGAACAATACAGTATACAGAGTCTATTTAATCAGAACAATACAGTAAACAGAGTCTATTTGAACAGAACAATACAGTAAACAGAGTCTATTGAAACAGAACAATACAGTAAACAGTCTATTTGAACAGAACAATACAGTAAACAGAGTCTATTTAAACAGAACACTACAGTAAATAGAGTCGATTTAAACAGA
Organism: Heterodontus francisci; assembly: GCF_036365525.1. Lineage (NCBI taxonomy): Eukaryota > Metazoa > Chordata > Chondrichthyes > Heterodontiformes > Heterodontidae > Heterodontus > Heterodontus francisci. The sequence continues at coordinate 9,469,967 of NC_090373.1, forward strand.
AGAATATAGTAAACAGAGTCTATTGAAACAGAACAATACAGTAAACAGTGTCTATTTAAACAGAACAATGCAGTAAACAGAGTCTATTTAAAAAGAACAATACAGTAAACAGAGTCTATTGAAACAGAACAATACAGTAAACAGTGTCTATTTAAACAGAACAATACAGTAAACAGAGTCTATTTAAACAGAACACTACAGTAAACAGAGTCTATTTAAACAGAACAATACAGTAAACAGAGTCTATTGAAACAGAACAATACAGTAAACAGTGTCTATTTACACAGAACAATACAGTAAACAGAGTCTATTTAAACAGCACACTGCAGTAAACAGAGTCTATTTAAACAGAACAATACAGTAAACAGAGTCTATTGAAACAGAACAATGCAGTAAACAGAGACAATTTAAACAGAACAATACAGTAAACAGTGTCTATTTAAACAGCACACTACGGTAAACAGAGTCTAGTTAAACAGAACAATACAGTAAACAGAGTCTATTTAAACAGAACAATACAGTAAACAGTGTCTATTTAAACAGAACAATACAGTAAACAGAGTCTATTGAAACAGCACACTGCAGTGAACAGAGTCTGTTTAAACAGAACAATACAGTAAACAGAGTCTATTGAAAAAGAACAATACAGTAAACAGAGTCTATTTGAACAGAACAATACAGTAAACAGAGTCTATTTAAACAAAACAATACAGTAAACAGAGTCTATTTGAACAGAACAATACAGTAAACAGAGTCTATTTAAACAAAACAATACAGTAAACAGAGTCTATTGAAACAGAACAATACAGTAAACAGAGTCTATTTGAACAGAACAATACAGTAAACAGTGTCTATTGAAACAGAACAATACAGTAAACAGAGTCTATTTGAACAGAACAAAACAGTAAACAGAGTCTATTGAAACAGAACAATACAGTAAACAGAGTCTATTTGAACAGAACAATAGAGTAAACAGAGTCTATTGAAACAGAACAATACAGTAAACAGAGTCTATTGAAACAGAACAATACAGTAAACAGAGTCTATTTAAACAGAACAATACAGTAAACAGAGTCTATTTGAACAGAACAATACAGTAAACAGAGTCTATTGAAACAGAACAATACAGTAAACAGAGTCTATTTGAACAGAACAATACAGTAAACAGAGTCTATTGAAACAGAATAATACAGTAAACAGAGTTTATTTAAACAGAACAATACAGTAAACAGAGTCTATTTAAACAGAACAATACAGTAAACAGAGTCTATTTAAACAGAACACTACAGTAAACAGAGTCGATTTAAACAGAACAATATAGTAAACAGAGTCTATTGAAACAGAACAATACAGTAAACAGTGTCTATTTAAACAGAACAATACAGTAAACAGAGTCTATTTAAACAGAACAATACAGTAAACAGAGTCTATTGAAACAGAACAATACAGTAAACAGTGTCTATTTAAACAGAACAATACAGTAAACAGAGTCTATTTAAACAGAACACTACAGTAAACAGATTCTATTTAAACAGAACAATACAGTAAACAGAGTCTATTGAAACAGAACAATACAGTAAACAGTGTCTATTTAAACAGAACAATACAGTAAACAGAGTCTATTTAAACAGCACACTGCAGTAAACAGAGTCTATTTAAACAGAACAATACAGAAAACAGAGTCTATTGAAACAGAACAAAACAGTAAACAGAGACTATTTAAACAGAACAATACAGTAAACAGTGTCTATTTAAACAGCACACTACGGTAAACAGAGTCTATTTAAAGAGAACAATACAGTAAAAGAGTCCATTTAAACAGAACAATACAGTAAACAGTGTCTATTTAAACAGAACAATACAGTAAACAGAGTCTATTGAAACAGCACACTGCAGTAAACAGAGTATGTTTCAACAGAACAATACAGTAAACAGAGTCTATTGAAAAAGAACAATACAGTAAACAGAGACTATTGAAACAGAACAATACAGTAAACAGAGTCTATTTGAACAGAACAAAACAGTAAACAGAGTCTATTTAAACAGAACAATACAGTAAACAGAGTCTATTTAAACAGAACAAAACAGTAAGCAGAGTCTATTTAAACAGAACAATACAGTAAACAGAGTCTATTTGAACAGAACAATACAGTAAACAGAGTCTATTGAAACAGAACAATACAGTAAACAGTCTTTTTGAACAGAACAATACAGTAAACAGAGTCTATTTAAACAGAACAATACAGTAAACAGAGTCTATTTAAACAGAACACTACAGTAAATAGAGTCGATTTAAACAGAAGAATATAGTAAACAGAGTCTATTGAAACAGAACAATACAGTAAACAGTGTCTATTTAAACAGAACAATGCAGTAAACAGAGTCTATTTAAAGAGAACAATACAGTAAAAGACTCTATTTAAACAGAACAATACAGTAAACAGTGTCTATTTAAACAGAACAATACAGTAAACAGAGTCTATTTAAACAGAACACTACAGTAAACAGAGTCTATTTAAACAGAACAATACAGTAAACAGAGTCTATTGAAACAGAACAATACAGTAAACAGAGTCTATTTAAACAGCACACTGCAGTAAACAGAGTCTATTTAAACAGAACAATACAGTAAACAGAGTCTATTGAAACAGAACAATACAGTAAACAGAGACAATTTAAACAGAACAATACAGTAAACAGTGTCTATTTAAACAGAACAATACAGTAAACAGTGTCTATTTAAACAGAACAATACAGTAAACAGAGTCTATTGAAACAGCACACTGCAGTGAACAGAGTCTGTTTAAACAGAACAATACAGTAAACAGAGTCTATTGAAAAAGAACAATACAGTAAACAGAGTCTATTTGAACAGAACAATACAGTAAACAGAGTCTATTTAAACAAAACAATACAGTAAACAGAGTCTATTTGAACAGAACAATACAGTAAACAGAGTCTATTGAAACAGCACACTGCAGTGAACAGAGTCTATTTAAACAGAACAATACAGTAAACAGAGTCTATTTAAACAGAACAATACAGTAAACAGAGTCTATTGAAACAGAACAATACAGTAAACAGTGTCTATTTAAACAGAACAATACAGTAAACAGAGTCTATTTAAACAGAACACTACAGTAAACAGAGTCTATTTAAACAGAACAATACAGTAAACAGAGTCTATTGAAACAGAACAATACAGTAAACAGTGTCTATTTACACAGAACAATACAGTAAACAGAGTCTATTTAAACAGAACACTGCAGTAAACAGAGTCTATTTAAACAGAACAATACAGTAAACAGAGTCTATTGAAACAGCACACTGCAGTAAACAGAGTCTGTTTCAACAGAACAATACAGTAAACAGAGTCTATTGAAAAAGAACAATACAGTAAACAGAGACTATTGAAACAGAACAATACAGTAAACAGAGTCTATTTGAACAGAACAAAACAGTAAACAGAGTCTATTTAAGCAGAACAATACAGTAAACAGAGCCTATTGAAACAGAACAATACAGAAAACAGAGTCTATTTAAACAGAACAATACAGTAAACAGAGTCTATTTGAACAGAACAATACAGTAAACAGAGTCTATTGAAACAGAACAATACAGTAAACAGTCTTTTTGAACAGAACAATACAGTAAACAGAGTCTATTTAAACAGAACAATACAGTAAACAGAGTCTATTTAAACAGAACACTACAGTAAATAGAGTCGATTTAAACAGAAGAATATAGTAAACAGAGTCTATTGAAACAGAACAATACAGTAAACAGTGTCTATTTAAAAAGAACAATGCAGTAAACCGAGTCTATTTAAACAGAACAATACAGTAAACAGAGTCTATTGAAACAGAACAATACAGTAAACAGTGTCTATTTAAACAGAACAATACAGTAAACAGAGTCTATTTAAACAGAACACTACAGTAAACAGAGTCTATTTAAACAGAACAATACAGTAAACAGAGTCTATTGAAACAGAACAATACAGTAAACAGTGTCTATTTACACAGAACAATACAGTAAACAGAGTCTATTGAAGAAGAACAATACAGTAAACAGTGTCTATTTACACAGAACAATACAGTAAACAGAGTCTATTGAAACAGAACAATACAGTAAACAGTGTCTATTTACACAGAACAATACAGTAAACAGAGTCTACTTAAACAGCACACTGCAGTAAACAGAGTCTATTTAAACAGAACAATACAGTAAACAGAGTCTATTGAAACAGAACAATACAGTAAACAGAGACAATTTAAACAGAACAATACAGTAAACAGTGTCTATTTAAACAGCACACTACGGTAAACAGAGTCTAGTTAAACAGAACAATACAGTAAACAGAGTCTATTGAAACAGCACACTGCAGTGAACAGAGTCTGTTTAAACAGAACAATACAGTAAACAGAGTCTATTGAAAAAGAACAATACAGTAAACAGAGTCTATTTGAACAGAACAATACAGTAAACAGAGTCTATTTAAACAAAACAATACAGTAAACAGAGTCTATTTGAACAGAACAATACAGTAAACAGAGTCTATTTAAACAAAACAATACAGTAAACAGAGTCTATTGAAACAGAACAATACAGTAAACAGAGTCTATTTGAACAGAACAATACAGTAAACAGTGTCTATTGAAACAGAACAATACAGTAAACAGAGTCTATTTAAACAGAACAATACAGAAAACAGAGTCTATTGAAACAGAACAAAACAGTAAACAGAGACTATTTAAACAGAACAATACAGTAAACAGTGTCTATTTAAACAGCACACTACGGTAAACAGAGTCTATTTAAACAGAACAATACAGTAAACAGAGTCTATTTAAACAGAACAATACAGTAAACAGTGTCTATTTAAACAGAACAATACAGTAAACAGAGTCTATTGAAACAGCACACTGCAGTAAACATAGTCTGTTTAAACAGAACAATACAGTAAACAGAGTCTATTGAAAAAGAACAATACAGTAAACAGAGACTATTGAAACAGAACAATACAGTAAACAGAGTCGATTGAAACAGAACAATACAGTAAACAGAGACTATTGAAACAGAACAATAAAGGAAACAGAGTCTATTTAAACAGAACAATACAGTAAACAGAGTCTATTTGAACAGAACAATACAGTAAACAGAGTCTATTTGAACAGAACAATACAGTAAACAGTGTCTATTGAAACAGAACAATACAGTAAACAGAGTCTATTTGAACAGAACAAAACAGTAAACAGAGTGTATTTAAACAGAACAATACAGTAAACAGAGTCTATTGAAACAGAACAATACAGTAAACAGAGTCTATTTAAACAGAACAATACAGTAAACAGAGTCTATTTGAACAGAACAATACAGTAAACAGAGTCTATTGAAACAGAACAATACAGTAAACAGTCTATTTGAACAGAACAATACAGTAAACAGAGTCTATTTAAACAGAACACTACAGTAAATAGAGTCGATTTAAACAGAAGAATATAGTAAACAGAGTCTATTGAAACAGAACAATACAGTAAACAGTGTCTATTTAAACAGAACAATGCAGTAAACAGAGTCTATTTAAACAGAACAATACAGTAAACAGAGTCTATTGAAACAGAACAATACAGTAAACAGTGTCTATTTAAACAGAACAATACAGTAAACAGAGTCTATTTAAACAGAACACTACAGTAAACAGAGTCTATTTAAACAGAACAATACAGTAAACAGAGTCTATTGAAACAGAACAATACAGTAAACAGTGTCTATTTACACAGAACAATACAGTAAACAGAGTCTATTTAAACAGCACACTGCAGTAAACAGAGTCTATTTAAACAGAACAATACAGTAAACAGAGTCTATTGAAACAGAACAATGCAGTAAACAGAGACAATTTAAACAGAACAATACAGTAAACAGTGTCTATTTAAACAGCACACTACGGTAAACAGAGTCTAGTTAAACAGAACAATACAGTAAACAGAGTCTATTTAAACAGAACAATACAGTAAACAGTGTCTATTTAAACAGAACAATACAGTAAACAGAGTCTATTGAAACAGCACACTGCAGTGAACAGAGTCTGTTTAAACAGAACAATACAGTAAACAGAGTCTATTGAAAAAGAACAATACAGTAAACAGAGTCTATTTGAACAGAACAATACAGTAAACAGAGTCTATTTAAACAAAACAATACAGTAAACAGAGTCTATTTGAACAGAACAATACAGTAAACAGAGTCTATTTAAACAAAACAATACAGTAAACAGAGTCTATTGAAACAGAACAATACAGTAAACAGAGTCTATTTGAACAGAACAATACAGTAAACAGTGTCTATTGAAACAGAACAATACAGTAAACAGAGTCTATTTGAACAGAACAAAACAGTAAACAGAGTCTATTGAAACAGAACAATACAGTAAACAGAGTCTATTTGAACAGAACAATACAGTAAACAGAGTCTATTGAAACAGAACAATACAGTAAACAGAGTCTATTGAAACAGAACAATACAGTAAACAGAGTCTATTTAAACAGAACAATACAGTAAACAGAGTCTATTTGAACAGAACAATACAGTAAACAGAGTCTATTGAAACAGAACAATACAGTAAACAGAGTCTATTTGAACAGAACAATACAGTAAACAGAGTCTATTGAAACAGAATAATACAGTAAACAGAGTCTATTTAAACAGAACACTACAGTAAACAGAGTCGATTTAAACAGAACAATATAGTAAACAGAGTCTATTGAAACAGAACAATACAGTAAACAGTGTCTATTTAAACAGAACAATACAGTAAACAGAGTCTATTTAAACAGAACAATACAGTAAACAGAGTCTATTGAAACAGAACAATACAGTAAACAGTGTCTATTTAAACAGAACAATACAGTAAACAGAGTCTATTTAAACAGAACACTACAGTAAACAGATTCTATTTAAACAGAACAATACAGTAAACAGAGTCTATTGAAACAGAACAATACAGTAAACAGTGTCTATTTAAACAGAACAATACAGTAAACAGAGTCTATTTAAACAGCACACTGCAGTAAACAGAGTCTATTTAAACAGAACAATACAGAAAACAGACTCTATTGAAACAGAACAAAACAGTAAACAGAGACTATTTAAACAGAACAATACAGTAAACAGTGTCTATTTAAACAGCACACTACGGTAAACAGAGTCTATTTAAAGAGAACAATACAGTAAAAGAGTCTATTTAAACAGAACAATACAGTAAACAGTGTCTATTTAAACAGAACAATACAGTAAACAGAGTCTATTGAAACAGCACACTGCAGTAAACAGAGTCTGTTTCAACAGAACAATACAGTAAACAGAGTCTATTGAAAAAGAACAATACAGTAAACAGAGACTATTGAAACAGAACAATACAGTAAACAGAGTCTATTTGAACAGAACAAAACAGTAAACAGAGTCTATTTAAACAGAACAATACAGTAAACAGAGTCTATTGAAACAGAACAATACAGTAAACAGAGTCTATTTAAACAGAACAATACAGTAAACAGAGTCTATTTGAACAGAACAATACAGTAAACAGAGTCTATTGAAACAGAACAATACAGTAAACAGTCTTTTTGAACAGAACAATACAGTAAACAGAGTCTATTTAAACAGAACAATACAGTAAACAGAGTCTATTTAAACAGAACACTACAGTAAATAGAGTCGATTTAAACAGAAGAATATAGTAAACAGAGTCTATTGAAACAGAACAATACAGTAAACAGTGTCTATTTAAACAGAACAATGCAGTAAACAGAGTCTATTTAAAGAGAACAATACAGTAAAAGACTCTATTTAAACAGAACAATACAGTAAACAGTGTCTATTTAAACAGAACAATACAGTAAACAGAGTCTATTTAAACAGAACACTACAGTAAACAGAGTCTATTTAAACAGAACAATACACTAAACAGAGTCTATTGAAACAGAACAATACAGTAAACAGTGTCTATTTACACAGAACAATACAGTAAACAGAGTCTATTTAAACAGCACACTGCAGTAAACAGAGTCTATTTAAACAGAACAATACAGTAAACAGAGTCTATTGAAACAGAACAATACAGTAAACAGAGACAATTTAAACAGAACAATACAGTAAACAGTGTCTATTTAAACAGAACAATACAGTAAACAGTGTCTATTTAAACAGAACAATACAGTAAACAGAGTCTATTGAAACAGCACACTGCAGTGAACAGAGTCTGTTTAAACAGAACAATACAGTAAACAGAGTCTATTGAAAAAGAACAATACAGTAAACAGAGTCTATTTGAACAGAACAATACAGTAAACAGAGTCTATTTAAACAAAACAATACAGTAAACAGAGTCTATTTTAACAGAACAATACAGTAAACAGAGTCTATTGAAACAGCACACTGCAGTGAACAGAGTCTATTTAAACAGAACAATACAGTAAACAGAGTCTATTTAAACAGAACAATACAGTAAACAGAGTCTATTGAAACAGAACAATACAGTAAACAGTGTCTATTTAAACAGAACAATACAGTAAACAGAGTCTATTTAAACAGAACACTACAGTAAACAGAGTCTATTTAAACAGAACAATACAGTAAACAGAGTCTATTGAAACAGAACAATACAGTAAACAGTGTCTATTTACACAGAACAATACAGTAAACAGAGTCTATTTAAACAGAACACTGCAGTAAACAGAGTCTATTTAAACAGAACAATACAGTAAACATAGTCTATTGAAACAGCACACTGCAGTAAACAGAGTCTGTTTCAACAGAACAATACAGTAAACAGAGTCTATTGAAAAAGAACAATACAGTAAACAGAGACTATTGAAACAGAACAATACAGTAAACAGAGTCTATTTGAACAGAACAATACAGTAAACAGAGTCTATTTAAACAGAACAATACAGTAAACAGAGCCTATTGAAACAGAACAATACAGAAAACAGAGTCTATTTAAACAGAACAATACAGTAAACAGAGTCTATTTGAACAGAACAATACAGTAAACAGAGTCTATTGAAACAGAACAATACAGTAAACAGTCTTTTTGAACAGAACAATACAGTAAACAGAGTCTATTTAAACAGAACAATACAGTAAACAGAGTCTATTTAAACAGAACACTACAGTAAATAGAGTCGATTTAAACAGAAGAATATAGTAAACAGAGTCTATTGAAACAGAACAATACAGTAAACAGTGTCTATTTAAAAAGAACAATGCAGTAAACCGAGTCTATTTAAACAGAACAATACAGTAAACAGAGTCTATTGAAACAGAACAATACAGTAAACAGTGTCTATTTAAACAGAACAATACAGTAAACAGAGTCTATTTAAACAGAACACTACAGTAAACAGAGTCTATTTAAACAGAACAATACAGTAAACAGAGTCTATTGAAACAGAACAATACAGTAAACAGTGTCTATTTACACAGAACAATACAGTAAACAGAGTCTATTGAAGCAGAACAATACAGTAAACAGTGTCTATTTACACAGAACAATACAGTAAACAGAGTCTATTTAAACAGCACACTGCAGTAAACAGAGTCTATTTAAACAGAACAATACAGTAAACAGAGTCTATTGAAACAGAACAATACAGTAAACAGAGTCTATTTAAACAGCACACTGCAGTAAACAGAGTCTATTTAAACAGACCAATACAGTAAACAGAGTCTATTGAAACAGAACAATACAGTAAACAGAGACAATTTAAACAGAACAATACAGTAAACAGTGTCTATTTAAACAGCACACTACGGTAAACAGAGTCTAGTTAAACAGAACAATACAGTAAACAGAGTCTATTTAAACAGAACAATACAGTAAACAGTGTCTATTTAAACAGAACAATACAGTAAACAGAGTCTATTGAAACAGCACACTGCAGTGAACAGAGTCTGTTTAAACAGAACAATACAGTAAACAGAGTCTATTGAAAAAGAACAATACAGTAAACAGAGTCTATTTGAACAGAACAATACAGTAAACAGAGTCTATTTAAACAAAACAATACAGTAAACAGAGTCTATTTGAACAGAACAATACAGTAAACAGAGTCTATTTAAACAAAACAATACAGTAAACAGAGTCTATTGAAACAGAACAATACAGTAAACAGAGTCTATTTGAACAGAACAATACAGTAAACAGTGTCTATTGAAACAGAACACTACAGTAAACAGAGTCTATTTGAACAGAACAAAACAGTAAACAGAGTCTATTGAAACAGAACAATACAGTAAACAGAGTCTATTTGAACAGAACAATACAGTAAACAGAGTCTATTGAAACAGAACAATACAGTAAACAGAGTCTATTGAAACAGAACAATACAGTAAACAGAGTCTATTTAAACAGAACAATACAGTAAACAGAGTCTATTTGAACAGAACAATACAGTAAACAGAGTCAATTGAAACAGAACAATACAGTAAACAGAGTCTATTTGAACAGAACAATACAGTAAACAGAGTCTATTGAAACAGAATAATACAGTAAACAGAGTCTATTTAAACAGAACAATACAGTAAACAGAGTCTATTTAAACAGAACAATACAGTAAACAGAGTCGATTTAAACAGAACAATATAGTAAACAGAGTTTATTGAAACAGAACAATACAGTAAACAGTGTCTATTTAAACAGAACAATACAGTAAACAGAGTCTATTTAAACAGAACAATACAGTAAACAGAGTCTATTGAAACAGAACAATACAGTAAACAGTGTCTATTTAAACAGAACAATACAGTAAACAGAGTCTATTTAAACAGAACACTACAGTAAACAGATTCTATTTAAACAGAACAATACAGTAAACAGAGTCTATTGAAACAGAACAATACAGTAAACAGTGTCTATTTAAACAGAACAATACAGTAAACAGAGTCTATTGAAACAGCACACTGCAGTAAACAGAGTCTATTTAAACAGAACAATACAGAAAACAGAGTCTATTGAAACAGAACAAAACAGTAAACAGAGACTATTTAAACAGAACAATAAAGTAAACAGTGTCTATTTAAACAGAACAATACAGTAAACAGAGTCTATTGAAACAGAACAATACAGTAAACAGAGTCTATTTAAACAGCACACTGCAGTAAACAGAGTCTATTTAAACAGAACAATACAGAAAACAGAGTCTATTGAAACAGAACAAAACAGTAAACAGAGACTATTTAAACAGCACACTACAGTAAACAGAGTCTATTGAAACAGAACAATACAGTAAACAGAGTCTATTTAAACAGAACAATACAGTAAACAGAGTCTATTTGAACAGAACAATACAGTAAACAGAGTCTATTGAAACAGAACAATACAGTAAACAGTCTTTTTGAACAGAACAATACAGTAAACAGAGTCTATTTAAACAGAACAATACAGTAAACAGAGTCTATTTAAACAGAACACTACAGTAAATAGAGTCGATTTAAACAGAAGAATATAGTAAACAGAGTCTATTGAAACAGAACAATACAGTAAACAGTGTCTATTTAAACAGAACAATGCAGTAAACAGAGTCTATTTAAACAGAACAATACAGTAAACAGAGTCTATTGAAACAGAACAATACAGTAAACAGTGTCTATTTAAACAGAACAATACAGTAAACAGAGTCTATTTAAACAGAACACTACAGTAAACAGAGTCTATTTAAACAGAACAATACAGTAAACAGAGTCTATTGAAACAGAACAATACAGTAAACAGTGTCTATTTACACAGAACAATACAGTAAACAGAGTCTATTTAAACAGCACAATGCAGTAAACAGAGTCTATTTAAACAGAACAATACAGTAAACAGAGTCTATTGAAACAGAACAATACAGTAAACAGAGACAATTTAAACAGAACAATACAGTAAACAGTGTCTATTTAAACAGAACAATACAGTAAACAGGGTCTATTTAAACAGAACAATACAGTAAACAGATTCTATTGAAACAGCACACTGCAGTGAACAGAGTCTGTTTAAACAGAACAATACAGTAAACAGAGTCTATTGAAAAAGAACAATACAGTAAACAGAGTCTATTTGAACAGAACAATACAGTAAACAGAGTCTATTTAAACAAAACAATACAGTAAACAGAGTCTATTTGAACAGAACAATACAGTAAACAGAGTCTATTGAAACAGCACACTGCAGTGAACAGAGTCTGTTTTAACAGAACAATACAGTAAACAGAGTCTATTGAAAAAGAACAATACAGTAAACAGAGTCTATTTGAACAGAACAATACAGTAAACAGAGTCTATTTAAACAAAACAATACAGTAAACAGAGTCTATTTGAACAGAACAATACAGTAAACAGAGTCTATTTAAACAAAACAATACAGTAAACAGAGTCTATTGAAACAGAACAATACAGTAAACAGAGTCTATTTGAACAGAACAATACAGTAAACAGTGTCTATTTAAACAGAACAATACAGTAAACAGAGTCTATTGAAACAGCACACTGCAGTGAACAGAGTCTGTTTAAACAGAACAATACAGTAAACAGAGTCTATTGAAAAAAAACAATACAGTAAACAGAGTCTATTTGAACAGAACAATACAGTAAACAGAGTCTATTTAAACAAAACAATACAGTAAACAGAGTCTATTTGAACAGAACAATACAGTAAACAGAGTCTATTTAAACAAAACAATACAGTAAACAGAGTCTATTGAAACAGAACAATACAGTAAACAGAGTCTATTTGAACAGAACAATACAGTAAACAGTGTCTATTGAAACAGAACAATACAGTAAACAGAGTCTATTTGAACAGAACAAAACAGTAAACAGAGTCTATTGAAACAGAACAATACAGTAAACAGAGTCTATTTGAACAGAACAATACAGTAAACAGAGTCTATTGAAACAGAACAATACAGTAAACAGAGTCTATTTAAACAGAACAATACAGTAAACAGAGTCTATTTGAAAAGAACAATACAGTAAACAGAGTCTATTGAAACAGAACAATACAGTAAACAGAGTCTATTTGAACAGAACAATACAGTAAACAGAGTCTATTTAAACAGAATAATACAGTAAACAGAGTCTATTTAAACAGAACAATACAGTAAACAGAGTCTATTTAAACAGAACAATACAGTAAACAGAGTCTATTCAAACAGAACACTACAGTAAACAGAGTCGATTTAAACAGAACAATATAGTAAACAGAGTCTATTGAAACAGAACAATACAGTAAACAGTGTCTATTTAAACAGAACAATACAGTAAACAGAGTCTATTTAAACAGAACAATACAGTAAACAGAGTCTATTGAAACAGAACAATACAGTAAACAGTGTCTATTTAACCAGAACAATACAGTAAACAGAGTCTATTTAAACAGAACACTACAGTAAACAGATTCTATTTAAACAGAACAATACAGTAAACAGAGTCTATTGAAACAGAACAATACAGTAAACAGTGTCTATTTAAACAGAACAATACAGTAAACAGAGTCTATTTAAACAGCACACTGCAGTAAACAGAGTCTATTTAAACAGAACAATACAGAAAACAGAGTCTATTGAAACAGAACAAAACAGTAAACAGAGACTATTTAAACAGAACAATACAGTAAACAGTGTCTATTTAAACAGCACACTACGGTAAACAGAGTCTATTTAAAGAGAACAATACAGTAAAAGAGTCTATTTAAACAGAACAATACAGTAAACAGTGTCTATTTAAACAGAACAATACAGTAAACAGAGTCTATTGAAACAGCACACTGCAGTAAACAGAGTCTGTTTCAACAGAACAATACAGTAAACAGAGTCGATTGAAAAAGAACAATACAGTAAACAGAGACTATTGAAACAGAACAATACAGTAAACAGAGTCTATTTGAACAGAACAAAACAGTAAACAGAGTCTATTTAAACAGAACAATACAGTAAACAGAGTCTATTGAAACAGAACAATACAGTAAACAGAGTCTATTTAAACAGAACAATACAGTAAACAGAGTCTATTTGAACAGAACAATACAGTAAACAGAGTCTATTGAAACAGAACAATACAGTAAACAGTCTTTTTGAACAGAACAATACAGTAAACAGAGTCTATTTAAACAGAACAATACAGTAAACAGAGTCTATTTAAACAGAACACTACAGTAAATAGAGTCGATTTAAACAGAAGAATATAGTAAACAGAGTCTATTGAAACAGAACAATACAGTAAACAGTGTCTATTTAAACAGAACAATGCAGTAAACAGAGTCTATTTAAACAGAACAATACAGTAAACAGAGTCTATTGAAACAGAACAATACAGTAAACAGTGTCTATTTAAACAGAACAATACAGTAAACAGAGTCTATTTAAACAGAACACTACAGTAAACAGAGTCCATTTAAACAGAACAATACAGTAAACAGAGTCTATTGAAACAGAACAATACAGTAAACAGTGTCTATTTACACAGAACAATACAGTAAACAGAGTCTATTTAAACAGCACACTGCAGTAAACAGAGTCTATTTAAACAGAACAATACAGTAAACAGAGTCTATTGAAACAGCACACTGCAGTAAACAAGTCTGTTTCAACAGAACAATACAGTAAACAGAGTCTATTGAAAAAGAACAATACAGTAAACAGAGACTATTGAAACAGAACAATACAGTAAACAGAGTCTATTTGAACAGAACAAAACAGTAAACAGAGTCTATTTAAACAGAACAATACAGTAAACAGAGTCTATTGAAACAGAACAATACAGTAAACAGAGTCTATTTAAACAGAACAATACAGTAAACAGAGTCTATTTGAACAGAACAATACAGTAAACAGAGTCTATTGAAACAGAACAATACAGTAAACAGTCTTTTTGAACAGAACAATACAGTAAACAGAGTCTATTGAAACAGAACAATACAGTAAACAGAGTCTATTTGAACAGAACAATACAGTAAACAGAGTCTATTTAAACAAAACAATACAGTAAACAGAGTCTATTTGAACAGAACAATACAGTAAACAGAGTCTATTTAAACAAAACAATACAGTAAACAGAGTCTATTGAAACAGAACAATACAGTAAACAGAGTCTATTTGAACAGAACAATACAGTAAACAGTGTCTATTGAAACAGAACAATACAGTAAACAGAGTCTATTTGAACAGAACAAAACAGTAAACAGAGTCTATTGAAACAGAACAATACAGTAAACAGAGTCTATTTGAACAGAACAATACAGTAAACAGAGTCTATTGAAACAGAACAATACAGTAAACAGAGTCTATTGAAACAGAACAATACAGTAAACAGAGTCTATTTAAACAGAACAATACAGTAAACAGAGTCTATTGAAACAGAACAATACAGTAAACAGAGTCTATTTGAACAGAACAATACAGTAAACAGAGTCTATTGAAACAGAATAATACAGTAAACAGAGTCTATTTAAACAGAACAATACAGTAAACAGAGTCTATTTAAACAGAACAATACCGTAAACAGAGTCTATTTAAACAGAACACTACAGTAAACAGAGTCGATTTAAACAGAACAATATAGTAAACAGAGTCTATTGAAACAGAACAATACAGTAAACAGTGTCTATTTAAACAGAACAATACGGTAAAAAGAGTCTATTGAAACAGAACAATACAGTAAACAGAGTCTATTGAAACAGAACAATACAGTAAACAGAGTCTATTGAAACAGAACAATACAGTAAACAGAGTCTATTTGAACAGAACAATACAGTAAACAGAGTCTATTGAAACAGAATAATACAGTAAACAGAGTCTATTTAAACAGAACAATACAGTAAACAGAGTCTATTTAAACAGAACAATACCGTAAACAGAGTCTATTTAAACAGAACACTACAGTAAACAGAGTCGATTTAAACAGAACAATATAGTAAACAGAGTCTATTGAAACAGAACAATACAGTAAACAGTGTCTATTTAAACAGAACAATACAGTAAACAGAGTCTATTTAAACAGAACAATACAGTAAACAGAGTCTATTGAAACAGAACAATACAGTAAACAGTGTCTATTTAAACAGAACAATACAGTAAACAGAGTCTATTTAAACAGAACACTACAGTAAACAGATTCTATTTAAACAGAACAATACAGTAAACAGATTCTATTGAAACAGAACAATACAGTAAACAGTGTCTATTTAAACAGAACAATACAGTAAACAGAGTCTATTTAAAAAGCACACTGCAGTAAACAGAGTCTTTTTAAACAGAACAATACAGAAAACAGAGTCTATTGAAACAGAACAAAACAGTAAACAGAGACTATTTAAACAGAACAATACAGTAAACAGTGTCTATTTAAACAGCACACTACGGTAAACAGAGTCTATTTAAAGAGAACAATACAGTAAAAGAGTCTATTTAAACAGAACAATACAGTAAACAGTGTCTATTTAAACAGAACAAGACAGTAAACAGAGTCTATTGAAACAGCACACTGCAGTAAACAGAGTCTGTTTCAACAGAACAATACAGTAAACAGAGTCTATTGAAAAAGAACAATACAGTAAACAGAGACTATTGAAACAGAACAATACAGTAAACAGAGTCTATTTGAACAGAACAAAACAGTAAACAGAGTCTATTTAAACAGAACAATACAGTAACCAGAGTCTATTGAAACAGAACAATACAGTAAACAGAGTCTATTTAAACAGAACAATACAGTAAACAGAGTCTATTTGAACAGAACAATACAGTAAACAGAGTCTATTGAAACAGAACAATACAGTAAACAGTCTTTTTGAACAGAACAATACAGTAAACAGAGTCTATTTAAACAGAACAATACAGTAAACAGAGTCTATTTAAACAGAACACTACAGGAAATAGAGTCGATTTAAACAGAAGAATATAGTAAACAGAGTCTATTGAAACAGAACAATACAGTAAACAGTGTCTATTTAAACAGAACAATGCAGTAAACAGAGTCTATTTAAACAGAACAATACAGTAAACAGAGTCTATTGAAACAGAACAATACAGTAAACAGTGTCTATTTAAACAGAACAATACAGTAAACAGAGTCTATTTAAACAGAACACTACAGTAAACAGAGTCTATTTAAACAGAACAATGCAGTAAACAGAGTCTATTGAAACAGAACAATACAGTAAACAGTGTCTATTTACACAGAACAATACAGTAAACAGAGTCTATTTAAACAGCACACTGCAGTAAACAGAGTCTATTTAAACAGAACAATACAGTAAACAGAGTCTATTGAAACAGAACAATACAGTAAACAGAGACAATTTAAACAGAACAATACAGTAAACAGTGTCTATTTAAACAGCACACTACGGTAAACAGAGTCTAGTTAAACAGAACAATACAGTAAACAGAGTCTATTTAAACAGAACAATACAGTAAACAGTGTCTATTTAAACAGAACAATACAGTAAACAGAGTCTATTGAAACAGCACACTGCAGTGAACAGAGTCTGTTTAAACAGAACAATACAGTAAACAGAGTCTATTGAAAAAGAACAATACAGTAAACAGAGTCTATTTGAACAGAACAATACAGTAAACAGAGTCTATTTAAACAAAACAATACAGTAAACAGAGTCTATTTGAACAGAACAATACAGTAAACAGAGCCTATTTAAACAAAACAATACAGTAAACAGAGTCTATTGAAACAGAACAATACAGTAAACAGAGTCTATTTGAACAGAACAATACAGTAAACAGTGTCTATTGAAACAGAACAATACAGTAAACAGAGTCTATTTGAACAGAACAAAACAGTAAACAGAGTCTATTGAAACAGAACAATACAGTAAACAGAGTCTATTTGAACAGAACAATACAGTAAACAGAGTCTATTGAAACAGAACAATACAGTAAACAGAGTCTATTGAAACAGAACAATACAGTAAACAGAGTCTATTTGAACAGAACAATACAGTAAACAGAGTCTATTGAAACAGAACAATACAGTAAACAGAGTCTATTTGAACAGAACAATACAGTAAACAGAGTCTATTGAAACAGAATAATACAGTAAACAGAGTCTATTTAAACAGAACAATACAGTAAACAGAGTCTATTTAAACAGAACAATACAGTAAACAGAGTCTATTTAAACAGAACACTACAGTAAACAGAGTCGATTTAAACAGAACAATATAGTCAACAGAGTCTATTGAAACAGAACAATACAGTAAACAGTGTCTATTTAAACAGAACAATACAGTAAACAGAGTCTATTTAAACAGAACAATACAGTAAACAGAGTCTATTGAAACAGAACAATACAGTACAGTGTCTATTTAAACAGAACAATACAGTAAACAGAGTCTATTTAAACAGAACACTACAGTAAACAGATTCTTTTTAAACAGAACAATACAGTAAACAGAGTCTATTGAAAGAGAACAATACAGTAAACAGTGTCTATTTAAACAGAACAATACAGTAAACAGAGTCTATTTAAACAGCACACTGCAGTAAACAGAGTCTATTTAAACAGAACAATACAGAAAACAGAGTCTATTGAAACAGAACAAAACAGTAAACAGAGACTATTTAAACAGAACAATACAGTAAACAGTGTCAATTTAAACAGCACACTACGGTAAACAGAGTCTATTTAAAGAGAACAATACAGTAAAAGAGTCTATTTAAACAGAACAATACAGTAAACAGTGTCTATTTAAACAGAACAATACAGTAAACAGAGTCTATTGAAACAGCACACTGCAGTAAACAGAGTCTGTTTCAACAGAACAATACAGTAAACAGAGTCTATTGAAAAAGAACAATACAGTAAACAGAGACTATTGAAACAGAACAATACAGTAAACAGAGTCTATTGAAACAGAACAATACAGTAAACAGAGACTATTGAAACAGAACAATACAGGAAACAGAGTCTATTTAAACAGAACAATACAGTAAATAGAGTCTATTGAAACAGAACAATACAGTAAACAGTGTCTATTTAAACAGAACAATACAGTAAACAGAGTCTATTGAAACAGCACACTGCAGTAAACAGAGTCTATTTGAACAGAACAATACAGTAAACAGAGTCTATTTAAACAGCACACTGCAGTAAACAGAGTCTATTGAAACAGAACACTACAGTAAACAGAGTCTATTGAAACAGAACAATACAGTAAACAGAGTCTATTTGAACAGAACAATACAGTAAACAGTGTCTATTTAAACAGAACAATACAGTAAACAGAGTCTATTGAAACAGCACACTGCAGTAAACAGAGTCTGTTTCAACAGAACAATACAGTAAACAGAGTCTATTGAAAAAGAACAATACAGTAAACAGAGACTATTGAAACAGAACAATACAGTAAACAGAGTCTATTGAAACAGAACAATACAGTAAACAGAGACTATTGAAACAGAACAATACAGGAAACAGAGTCTATTTAAACAGAACAATACAGTAAACAGAGTCTATTGAAACAGAACAATACAGTAAACAGTGTCTATTTAAACAGAACAATACAGTAAACAGAGTCTATTGAAACAGCACACTGCAGTAAACAGAGTCTATTTGAACAGAACAATACAGTAAACAGAGGCTATTTAAACAGCACACTGCAGTAAACAGAGTCTATTTAAACAGAACAATACAGTAAACAGAGTCTATTTAAACAGAACAATAAAGTAAACAGAGTCTATTGAAACAGAACACTACAGTAAACAGAGTCTATTGAAACAGAACAATACAGTAAACAGAGTCTATTTGAACAGAACAATACAGTAAACAGAGTCTATTGAAACAGAACAATACAGTAAACAGAGTCTATTGAAACAGAACAATACAGTAAACAGAGTCTATTTAAACAGAACAATACAGTAAACAGAGTCTATTTGAACAGAACAATACAGTAAACAGAGTCTATTGAAACAGAACAATACAGTAAACAGAGTCTATTTGAACAGAGCAATACAGTAAACAGAGTCTATTTAAAGAGAACACTACAGTAAACAGAGTCTATTTAAACAGAACAATACAGTAAGCAGAGTCTATTGAAACAGAACAATACAGTAAACAGTGTCTATTTAAACAGAACAATACAGTAAACAGAGTCTATTTAAACAGCACACTGCAGTAAACAGAGTCTATTTAAACAGAACAATACAGTAAACAGAGTCTATTGAAACAGAACAATATAGTAAACAGAGACTATTTAAACAGAACAATACAGTAAACAGTGTCTATTTAAACAGCACACTACAGTAAACAGAGTCTATTTAAACAGAACAATACAGTAAACAGAGTCTATTTAAACAGAACAATACAGTAAACAGTGTCTATTTAAACAGAACAATACAGAAAACAGAGTCTATTGAAACAGAACAAAACAGTAAACATAGACTATTTAAACAGAACAATACAGTAAACAGTGTCTATTTAAACAGCACACTACGGTAAAAAGAGTCTATTTAAACAGAACAATACAGTAAACAGAGTCTATTTAAACAGAACAATACAGTAAACAGTGTCTATTTAAACAGAACAATACAGTAAACAGAGTCTATTGAAACAGCACACTGCAGTAAACAGAGTCTGCTAAAAAAAACACTACAGTAAACAGAGTCTATTGAAAAAGAACAATACAGTAAACAGAGACTATTGAAACAGAACAATACAGTAAACAGAGTCGATTGAAACAGAACAATACAGTAAACAGAGACTATTGACACAGAACAATACAGGAAACAGAGTCTATTTAAACAGAACAATACAGTAAACAGAGTCTATTTGAACAGAACAATACAGTAAACAGAGTCTATTTGAACAGAACAATACAGTAAACAGTGTCTATTGAAACAGAACAATACAGTAAACAGAGTCTATTTGAACAGAACAAAACAGTAAACAGAGTCTATTTAAGCAGAACAATACAGTAAACAGAGTCTATTGAAACAGAACAATACAGTAAACAGAGTCTATTTAAACAGAACAATACAGTAAACAGATTCTATTTGAACAGAACAATACAGTAAACAGAGTCTATTGAAACAGAACAATACAGTAAACAGTCTATTTGAACAGAACAATACAGTAAACAGAGTCTATTTAAACAGAACAATACAGTAAACAGAGTCTATTTAAACATAACACTACAGTAAATAGAGTCGATTTAAACAGAAGAATATAGTAAACAGAGTCTATTGAAACAGAACAATACAGTAAACAGTGTCTATTTAAACAGAACAATGCAGTAAACAGAGTCTATTTAAACAGAACAATACAGTAAACAGAGTCTATTGAAACAGAACAATACAGTAAACAGTGTCTATTTAAACAGAACAATACAGTAAACAGAGTCTATTTAAACAGAACACTACAGTAAACAGAGTCTATTTAAACAGAACAATACAGTAAACAGAGTCTATTGAAACAGAACAATACAGTAAACAGTGTCTATTTACACAGAACAATACAGTAAACAGAGTCTATTTAAACAGCACACTGCAGTAAACAGAGTCTATTTAAACAGAACAATACAGTAAACAGAGTCTATTGAAACAGAACAATACAGTAAACAGAGACAATTTAAACAGAACAATACAGTAAACAGTGTCTATTTAAACAGCACACTACTGTAAACAGAGTCTAGTTAAACAGAACAATACAGTAAACAGAGTCTATTTAAACAGAACAATACAGTAAACAGTGTCTATTTAAACAGAGCAATACAGTAAACAGAGTCTATTGAAACAGCACACTGCAGTGAACAGAGTCTGTTTAAACAGAACAATACAGTAAACAGAGTCTATTGAAAAAGAACAATACAGTAAACAGAGTCTATTTGAACAGAACAATACAGTAAACAGAGTCTATTTAAACAAAACAATACAGTAAACAGAGTCTATTTGAACAGAACAATACAGTAAACAGAGTCTATTTAAACAAAACAATACAGTAAACAGAGTCTATTGAAACAGAACAATACAGTAAACAGAGTCTATTTGAACAGAACAATACAGTAAACAGTGTCTATTGAAACAGAACAATACAGTAAACAGAGTCTATTTGAACAGAACAAAACAGTAAACAGAGTCTATTGAAACAGAACAATACAGTAAACAGAGTCTATTGAAACAGAACAATACAGTAAACAGAGTCTATTGAAACAGAACAATACAGTTAACAGAGTCGATTTAAACAGAACAATACAGTAAACAGAGTCTATTGAAACAGAACAATACAGTAAACAGAGTCTATTTAAACAGAACAATACAGTAAACAGAGTCTATTTGAACAGAACAATACAGTAAACAGAGTCTATTGAAACAGAACAATACAGTAAACAGAGTCTATTTGAACAGAACAATACAGTAAACAGAGTCTATTTAAACAGAACACTACAGTAAACAGAGTCTATTTAAACAGAACAATACAGTAAGCAGAGTCTATTGAAGCAGAACAATACAGTAAACAGTGTCTATTTAAACAGAACAATACAGTAAACAGAGTCTATTTAAACAGCACACTGCAGTAAACAGAGTCTATTTAAACAGAACAATACAGTAAACAGAGTCTATTGAAACAGAACAATATAGTAAACAGAGACTATTTAAACAGAACAATACAGTAAACAGTGTCTATTTAAACAGCACACTACAGTAAACAGAGTCTATTTAAACAGAACAATACAGTAAACAGAGTCTATTTAAACAGAACAATACAGTAAACAGTGTCTATTTAAACAGAACAATACAGAAAACAGAGTCTATTGAAACAGAACAAAACAGTAAACAGAGACTATTTAAACAGAACAATAAAGTAAACAGTGTCGATTTAAACAGCACACTACGGTAAACAGATTCTATTTAAACAGAACAATACAGTAAACAGAGTCTATTTAAACAGAACAATACAGTAAACAGTGTCTATTTAAACAGAACAATACAGTAAACAGAGTCTATTGAAACAGCACACTGCAGTAAACAGAGTCTGTTTAAACAGAACACTACAGTAAACAGAGTCTATTGAAAAAGAACAATACAGTAAACAGAGACTATTGAAACAGAACAATACAGTAAACAGAGTCGATTGAAACAGAACAATACAGTAAACAGAGACTATTGAAACAGAACAATACAGGAAACAGAGTCTATTTAAACAGAACAATACAGTAAACAGAGTCTATTTGAACAGAACAATACAGTAAACAGAGTCTATTTGAACAGAACAATACAGTAAACAGTGTCTATTGAAACAGAACAATACAGTAAACAGAGTCTATTTGAACAGAACAAAACAGTAAACAGAGTCTATTTAAACAGAACAATACAGTAAACAGAGTCTATTGAAACAGAACAATACAGTAAACAGAGTCTATTTAAACAGAACAATACAGTAAACAGAGTCTATTTGAACAGAACAATACAGTAAACAGAGTCTATTGAAACAGAACAATACAGTAAACAGTCTATTTGAACAGAACAATACAGTAAACAGAGTCTATTTAAACAGAACAATACAGTAAACAGAGTCTATTTAAACAGAACACTACAGTAAATAGAGTCGATTTAAACAGAAGAATATAGTAAACAGAGTCTATTGAAACAGAACAATACAGTAAACAGTGTCTATTTAAACAGAACAATGCAGTAAACAGAGTCTATTTAAACAGAACAATACAGTAAACAGAGTCTATTGAAACAGAACAATACAGTAAACAGTGTCTATTTAAACAGAACAATACAGTAAACAGAGTCTATTTAAACAGCACACTGCAGTAAACAGAGTCTATTTAAACAGAACAATACAGTAAACAGAGTCTATTGAAACAGAACAATACAGTAAACAGAGACAATTTAAACAGAACAATACAGTAAACAGTGTCTATTTAAACAGAACAATACAGTAAACAGTGTCTATTTAAACAGAACAATACAGTAAACAGTGTCTATTTGAACAGAACAATACAGTAAACAGAGTCTATTTAAACAAAACAATACAGTAAACAGAGTCTATTGAAACAGAACAATACAGTAAACAGAGTCTATTTGAACAGAACAATACAGTAAACAGTGTCTATTGAAACAGAACAGTACAGTAAACAGAGTCTATTTGAACAGAACAAAACAGTAAACAGAGTCTATTGAAACAGAACAATACAGTAAACAGAGTCTATTTGAACAGAACAATACAGTAAACAGAGTCTATTGAAACAGAACAATACAGTAAACAGAGTCTATTGAAACAGAACAATACAGTAAACAGAGTCTATTTAAACAGAACAATACAGTAAACAGAGTCTATTTGAACAGAACAATACAGTAAACAGAGTCTATTGAAACAGAACAATACAGTAAACAGAGTCTATTTGAACAGAACAATACAGTAAACAGAGTCTATTGAAACAGAATAATACAGTAAACAGAGTCTATTTAAACAGAACAATACAGTAAACAGAGTCTATTTAAACAGAACAATACAGTAAACAGAGTCTATTTAAACAGAACACTACAGTAAATAGAGTCGATTTAAACAGAAGAATATAGTAAACAGAGTCTATTGAAACAGAACAATACAGTAAACAGTGTCTATTTAAACAGAACAATGCAGTAAACAGAGTCTATTTAAACAGAACAATACAGTAAACAGAGTCTATTGAAACAGAACAATACAGTAAACAGTGTCTATTTAAACAGAACAATACAGTAAACAGAGTCTATTTAAACAGAACACTACAGTAAACAGAGTCTATTTAAACAGAACAATACAGTAAACAGAGTCTATTGAAACAGAACAATACAGTAAACAGTGTCTATTTACACAGAACAATACAGTAAACAGAGTCTATTTAAACAGCACACTGCAGTAAACAGAGTCTATTTAAACAGAACAATACAGTAAACAGAGTCTATTGAAACAGAACAATACAGTAAACAGAGACAATTTAAACAGAACAATACAGTAAACAGTGTCTATTTAAACAGAACAATACAGTAAACAGTGTCTATTTAAACAGAACAATACAGTAAACAGTGTCTATTTAAACAGAACAATACAGTAAACAGAGTCTATTGAAACAGCACACTGCAGTGAACAGAGTCTGTTTAAACAGAACAATACAGTAAACAGAGTCTATTGAAAAAGAACAATACAGTAAACATAGTCTATTTGAACAGAACAATACAGTAAACAGAGTCTATTTAAACAAAACAATACAGTAAACAGTGTCTATTTGAACAGAACAATACAGTAAACAGAGTCTATTTAAACAAAACAATACAGTAAACAGAGTCTATTGAAACAGAACACTACAGTAAACAGAGTCTATTTGAACAGAACAATACAGTAAACAGAGTCTATTGAAACAGAACAATACAGTAAACAGAGTCTATTTGAACAGAACAATACAGTAAACAGAGTCTATTGAAACAGAATAATACAGTAAACAGAGTCTATTTAAACAGAACAATACAGTAAACAGAGTCTATTTAAACAGAACAATACAGTAAACAGAGTCTATTTAAACAGAACAATATAGTAAACAGAGTCTATTGAAACAGAACAATACAGTAAACAGTGTCTATTTAAACAGAACAATACAGTAAACAGAGTCTATTTAAACAGAACAATACAGTAAACAGAGTCTTCTTCTTTTGGGCCTCCTTATCTCGAGAGACAATGGATACGCGCCTGGAGGTGGTCAGTGGTTTGTGAAGCAGTGCCTGGAGTGGCTATAAAGGCCAATTCTGGAGTGACAGGCTCTTCCACAGGTGCTGCAGAGAAATTTGTTTGTTGGGGCTGTTGCACAGTTGGCTCTCCCCTTGCGCCTCTGTCTTTTTTCCTGCCAACTACTAAGTCTCTTCGACTCGCCACAATTTAGCCCTGTCTTTATGGCTGCCCGCCAGCTCTGGCGAATGCTGGCAACTGACTCCCACGACTTGTGATCAATGTCACACGATTTCATGTCGCGTTTGCAGACGTCTTTATAACGGAGACATGGACGGCCGGTGGGTCTGATACCAGTGGCGAGCTCACTGTACAATGTGTCTTTGGGGATCCTGCCATCTTCCATGCGGCTCACATGGCCAAGCCATCTCAAGCGCCGCTGACTCAGTAGTGTGTATAAGCTGGGGATGTTGGCCGCTTCAAGGACTTCTGTGTTGGAGATATAGTCCTGCCACCTGATGCCAAGTATTCTCCGAAGGCAGCGAAGATGGAATGAATTGAGACGTCGCTCTTGGCTGGCATACGTTGTCCAGGCCTCGCTGCCGTAGAGCAAGGTACTGAGGACACAGGCCTGATACACTCGGACTTTTGTGTTCCGTGTCAGTGCGCCATTTTCCCACACTCTCTTGGCCAGTCTGAACATAGCAGTGGAAGCCTTACCCATGCGCTTGTTGATTTCTGCATCTAGAGACAGGTTACTGGTGATAGTTGAGCCTAGGTAGGTGAACTCTTGAACCACTTCCAGAGCGTGGTCGCCAATATTGATGGATGGAGCATTTCTGACATCCTGCCCCATGACAGTAAACAGAGTCTATTGAAACAGAACAATACAGTAAACAGTGTCTATTTAAACAGAACAATACAGTAAACAGAGTCTATTTAAACAGAACACTACAGTAAACAGATTCTATTTAAACAGAACAATACAGTAAACAGAGTCTATTGAAACAGAACAAAACAGTAAACAGTGTCTATTTAAACAGAACAATACAGTAAACAGAGTCTATTTAAACAGCATACTGCAGTAAACAGAGTCTATTTAAACAGAACAATACAGAAAACAGAGTCTATTGAAACAGAACAAAACAGTAAACAGAGACTATTTAAACAGAACAATACAGTAAACAGTGTCTATTTAAACAGCACACTACGGTAAACAGAGTCTATTTAAAGAGAACAATACAGTAAAAGAGTCTATTTAAACAGAACAATACAGTAAACAGTGTCTATTTAAACAGAACAATACAGTAAACAGAGTCTATTGAAACAGCACACTGCAGTAAACAGAGTCTGTTTCAACAGAACAATACAGTAAACAGAGTCTATTGAAAAAGAACAATACAGTAAACAGAGACTATTGAAACAGAACAATACAGTAAACAGAGTCTATTGAAACAGAACAATACAGTAAACAGAGACTATTGAAACAGAACAATACAGGAAACAGAGTCTATTTAAACAGAACAATACAGTAAACAGAGTCTATTGAAACAGAGCAATACAGTAAACAGTGTCTATTTAAACAGAACAATACAGTAAACAGAGTCTATTGAAACAGCACACTGCAGTAAACAGAGTCTATTTGAACAGAACAATACAGTAAACAGAGTCTATTTAAACAGCACACTGCAGTAAACAGAGTCTATTTAAACAGAACAATACAGTAAACAGAGTCTATTTAAACAGAACAATACAGTAAACAGAGTCTATTGAAACAGAACACTACAGTAAACAGAGTCTATTGAAACAGAACAATACAGTAAACAGAGTCTATTTGAACAGAACAATACAGTAAACAGAGTCTATTGAAACAGAACAATACAGTAAACAGAGTCTATTTGAACAGAACAATACAGTAAACAGAGTCTATTGAAACAGAACAATACAGTAAACAGAGTCTATTTGAACAGAACAATACAGTAAACAGAGTCTATTTGAACAGAACAATACAGTAAACAGAGTCTATTGAAACAGAACAATACAGTAAACAGAGTCTATTTGAACAGAACAATACAGTAAACAGAGTCTATTTAAACAGAACACTACAGTAAACAGAGTCTATATAAATAGAACAATACAGTAAGCAGAGTCTATTGAAACAGAACAATACAGTAAACAGTGTCTATTTAAACAGAACAATACAGTAAACAGAGTCTATTTAAACAGCACACTGCAGTAAACAGAGTCTATTTAAACAGAACAATACAGTAAACAGAGTCTATTGAAACAGAACAATACAGTAAACAGAGTCTATTTAAACAGAACAATACAGTAAACAGAGTCTATTTGAACAGAACAATACAGTAAACAGAGTCTATTGAAACAGAACAATACAGTAAACAGAGTCTATTTGAACAGAACAATACAGTAAACAGAGTCTATTGAAACAGAATAATACAGTAAACAGAGTCTATTGAAACAGAACAATACAGTAAACAGAGTCTATTTAAACAGAACAATACAGTAAACAGAGTCTATTTAAACAGCACACTACAGTAAACAGAGTCTATTTAAACAGAACAATACAGTAAACAGAGTCTATTTAAACAGAACAATACAGTAAACAGTGTCTATTTAAACAGAACAATACAGTAAACAGAGTCTATTGAAACAGCACACTGCAGTAAACAGAGTCTGTTTAAACAGAACAATACAGTAAACAGAGTCTATTGAAAAAGAACAATACAGTAAACAGAGACTATTGAAACAGAACAATACAGTAAACAGAGTCGATTGAAACAGAACAATACAGTAAACAGAGACTATTGAAACAGAACAATACAGGAAACAGAGTCTATTTAAACAGAACAATACAGTAAACAGAGTCTATTTGAACAGAACAATACAGTAAACAGAGTCTATTTGAACAGAACAATACAGTAAACAGTGTCTATTTAAACAGTTCAATGCAGTAAACAGAGTCTATTGAAACAGAACAATATAGTAAACAGAGACTATTTAAACAGAACAATACAGTAAACAGAGACTATTGAAACAGAACAATACAGTAAACAGAGTCCATTGAAACAGAACAATACCGTAAACAGAGACTATTGAAACAGAACAGTACAGTAAACAGAGTCTATTTAAACAGAACAATACAGTAAACAGTGTCTATTTAAACAGAACAATACAGTAAACAGATTCTATTGAAACAGCACACTGCAGTAAACAGAGTCTGTTTAAACAGAACAATACAGTAAACAGAGTCTATTGAAAAAGAACAATACAGTAAACAGAGACTATTGAAACAGAACAATACAGTAAACAGAGTCTATTGAAACAGAACAATACCGTAAACAGAGACTATTGAAACAGAACAGTACAGTAAACAGAGTCTATTTAAACAGCACACTGCAGTAAACAGAGTCTATTTAAACAGAACAATACAGTAAACAGAGTCTATTGAAACAGAACAATATAGTAAACAGAGACTATTTAAACAGAACAATACAGTAAACAGAGTCTATTTGAACAGAACAATACAGTAAACAGAGTCTATTTGAACAAAACAATACAGTAAACAGAGTGTATTTAAACAGAACAATACAGTAAACAGAGTCTATTGAAACAGAACAATACAGTAAACAGAGACTATTGAAACAGAACAATACAGTAAACAGAGTCTATTTGAACAGAACAATACAGTAAACTGTGTCTATTGAAACAGAACAATACAGGAAACAGAGTCTATTTGAGCAGAACAAAACAGTAAACAGAGTCTATTGAAACAGAACAATACAGTAAACAGGGTCTATTGAAACAGAACAATACAGTAAACAGAGTCTATTTAAACAGAACAATACAGTAAACAGAGTCTATTTGAACAGAACAATACAGTAAACAGAGTGTATTGAAACAGAACAATACAGTAAACAGAGTCTATTTGAACAGAACAATACAGTAAACAGAGTCTATTGAAACAGAATAATACAGTAAACAGAGTCTATTTAAACAGAACAATACAGTAAACAGAGTCTATTTAAACAGAACAATACAGTAAACAGAGTATATTTAAACAGAACACTACAGTAAACAGAGTCGATTTAAACAGAACAATATAGTCAACAGAGTCTATTGAAACAGAACAATACAGTAAACAGTGTCTATTTAAACAGAACAATACAGTAAACAGAGTCTATTTAAACAGAACAATACAGTAAACAGAGTCTATTGAAACAGAACAATACAGTAAACAGTGTCTATGTAAACAGAACAATACAGTAAACAGAGTCTATTTAAACAGAACACTACAGTAAACTGATTCTATTTAAACAGAACAATACAGTAAACAGAGTCTATTGAAACAGAACAATACAGTAAACAGTGTCTATTTAAACAGAACAATAAAGTAAACAGAGTCTATTTAAGCAGCACACTGCAGTAAACAGAGTCTATTTAAACAGAACAATACAGAAAACAGAGTCTATTGAAACAGAACAAAACAGTAAACAGAGACTATTTAAACAGAACAATACAGTAAACAGTGTCTATTTAAACAGCACACTACAGTAAACAGAGTCTATTTAAACAGAACAATACAGTAAACAGAGTCTATTTAAACAGAACAATACAGCAAACAGTGTCTATTTAAACAGAACAATACAGTAAACAGAGTCTATTGAAACAGCACACTGCAGTAAACAGAGTCTGTTTAAACAGAACAATACAGTAAACAGAGTCTATTGAAAAAGAACAATACAGTAAACAGAGACTATTGAAACAGAACAATACAGTAAACAGAGTCGATTGAAACAGAACAATACAGTAAACAGAGACTATTGAAACAGAACAATACAGGAAACAGAGTCTATTTAAACAGAACAATACAGTAAACAGAGTCTATTTGAACAGAACAATACAGTAAACAGAGTCTATTTGAACAGAACAATACAGTAAACAGTGTCTATTGAAACAGAACAATACAGTAAACAGAGTCTATTTGAAGAGAACAAAACAGTAAACAGAGTCTATTTAAACAGAACAATACAGTAAACAGAGTCTATTGAAACAGAACCATACAGTAAACAGAGTCTATTTAAACAGAACAATACAGTAAACAGAGTCTATTTGAACAGAACAATACAGTAAACAGAGTCTATTGAAACAGAACAATACAGTAAACAGTCTATTTGAACAGAACAATACAGTAAACAGAGTCTATTTAAACAGAACAATACAGTAAACAGATTCTATTTAAACAGAACACTACAGTAAATAGAGTCGATTTAAATAGAAGAATATAGTAAACAGTCTATTGAAACAGAACAAAACAGTAAACAGTGTCGATTTAAACAGAACAATGCAGTAAACAGAGTCTATTTAAACAGAACAATACAGTAAACAGAGTCTATTGAAACAGAACAATACAGTAAACAGGGTGTATTGAAACAGAACAATACAGTAAACAGAGTCTATTTAAACAGAACAATACAGTAAACAGAGTCTATTTAAACAGAACAATACAGTAAACAGAGTCTATTTAAACAGAACAATACAGTAAACAGTGTCTATTTAAACAGAACAATACAGTAAACAGAGTCTATTGAAACAGCACACTGCAGTAAACAGAGTCTGTTTAAACAGAACAATACAGTAAACAGAGTCTATTGAAAAAGAACAATACAGTAAACAGAGACTATTGAAACAGAACAATACAGTAAACAGAGTCGATTGAAACAGAACAATACAGTAAACAGAGACTATTGAAACAGAACAATACAGGAAACAGAGTCTATTTAAACAGAACAATACAGTAAACAGAGTCTATTTGAACAGAACAATACAGTAAACAGAGTCTATTTGAACAGAACAATACAGTAAACAGTGTCTATTGAAACAGAACAATACAGTAAACAGAGTCTATTTGAACAGAACAAAACAGTAAACAGAGTCTATTTAAACAGAACAATACAGTAAACAGAGTCTATTGAAACAGAACAATACAGTAAACAGAGTCTATTTAAACAGAACAATACAGTAAACAGAGTCTATTTGAACAGAACAATACAGGAAACAGAGTCTATTGAAATAGAACAATACAGTAAACAGTCTATTTGAACAGAACAATACAGTAAACAGAGTCTATTTAAACAGAACAATACAGTAAACAGAGGCTATTTAAACAGAACACTACAGTAAATAGAGTCGATTTAAACAGAAGAATATAGTAAACAGAGTCTATTGAAACAGAACAATACAGTAAACAGAGTCTATTTAAACAGAACAATGCAGTAAACAGAGTCTATTTAAACAGAACAATACAGTAAACAGAGTCTATTGAAACAGAACAATACAGTAAACAGTGTCTATTTAAACAGAACAATACAGTAAACAGAGTATATTTAAACAGAACACTACAGTAAACAGAGTCTATTTAAACAGAACAATACAGTAAACAGAGTCTATTGAAACAGAACAATACAGTAAACAGTGTCTATTTACACAGAACAATTCAGTAAACAGAGTCTATTTAAACAGCACACTGCAGTCAACAGAGTCTATTTAAACAGAACCATACAGTAAACAGAGTCTATTGAAACAGAACAATACAGTAAACAGAGACAATTTAAACAGAACAATACAGTAAACAGTGTCTATTTAAACAGCACACTACGGTAAACAGAGTCTATTTAAAGAGAACAATACAGTAAACAGAGTCTATTTAAAGAGCACACTGCAGTGAACAGAGTCTGTTTAAACAGAACAATACAGTAAACAGAGTCTATTGAAAAAGAACAATACAGTAAACAGAGTCTATTTGAACAGAACAATACAGTAAACAGAGTCTATTTAAACAAAACAATACAGTAAACAGAGTCTATTTGAACAGAACAATACAGTAAACAGAGTCTATTTAAACAAAACAATACAGTAAACAGAGTCTATTGAAACAGAACAATACAGTAAACAGAGTCTATTTGAACAGAACAATACAGTAAACAGTGTCTATTGAAACAGAACAATACAGTAAACAGAGTCTATTTGAACAGAACAAAACAGTAAACAGAGTCTATTGAAACAGAACAATACAGTAAACAGAGTCTATTTGAACAGAACAATACAGTAAACAGAGTCTATTTGAACAGAACAATACAGTAAACAGAGTCTATTGAAACAGAACAATACAATAAACAGAGTCTATTTGAACAGAACAATACAGTAAACAGAGTCTATTGAAACAGAATAATACAGTAAACAGAGTCTATTTAAACAGAACAATACAGTAAACAGAGTCTATTTAAACAGAACAATACAGTAAACAGAGTCTATTTAAACAGCACACTACAGTAAACAGAGTCTATTTAAACAGAACAATACAGTAAACAGAGTCTATTTAAACAGAACAATACAGTAAACAGTGTCTATTTAAACAGAACAATACAGTAAACAGAGTCTATTGAAACAGCACACTGCAGTAAACAGAGTCTGTTTAAACAGAACAATACAGTAAACAGAGTCTATTGAAAAAGAACAATACAGTAAACAGAGACTATTGAAACATAACAATACAGTAAACAGAGTCGATTGAAACAGAACAATACAGTAAACAGAGTCTATTTAAACAGAACAATACAGTAAACAGAGTCTATTTGAACAGAACAATACAGTAAACAGAGTCTATTTGAACAGAACAATACAGTAAACAGTGTCTATTGAAACAGAACAATACAGTAAACAGAGTCTATTTGAACAGAACAAAACAGTAAACAGAGTCTATTTAAACAGAACAATACAGTAAACAGAGTCTATTGAAACAGAACTATATAGTAAACAGAGTCTATTTAAACAGAACAATACAGTAAACAGAGTCTATTTGAACAGAACAATACAGTAAACAGAGTCTATTGAAACAGAACAATACAGTACACAGTCTATTTGAACAGAACAATACAGTAAACAGAGTCTATTTAAACAGAACAATACAGTAAACAGAGGCTATTGAAACAGAATAATACAGTAAACAGAGTCTATTGAAACAGAACAATACAGTAAACAGAGTCTATTGAAACAGAACAATACAGTAAACAGAGTCGATTTAAACAGAACAATACAGTAAACAGAGTCTATTGAAACAGAACAATGCAGTAAACAGAGTCGATTTAAACAGAACAATACAGTAAACAGAGGCTATTGAAACAGAATAATACAGTAAACAGAGTCTATTGAAACAGAACAATACAGTAAACAGAGTCTATTGAAACAGAACAATACAGTAAACAGAGTCGATTTAAACAGAACAATACAGTAAACAGAGTCTATTGAAACAGAACAATGCAGTAAACGGAGTCTATTTAAACAGAACAATACAGTAAACAGAGTCTATTTGAACAGAACAATACAGTAAACAGAGTCTATTGAAACAGAACAATACAGTAAACAGAGTCTATTTGAACAGAACAATACAGTAAACAGAGTCTATTTAAACAGAACAATACAGTAAAGAGAGTCTATTTAAACAGAACACTACAGTAAACAGAGTCTATTTAAACAGAACAATACAGTAAACAGAGTCTATTGAAACAGAACAATACAGTAAACAGTGTCTATTTAAACAGAACAAAACAGTAAACAGAGTCTATTTAAACAGAACACTACAGTAAACAGAGTCTATTTAAACAGAACAATACAGTAAACAGAGTCTATTGAAACAGAACAATACAGTAAACAGTGTCTATTTACACAGAACAATTCAGTAAACAGAGTCTATTTAAACAGCACACTGCAGTAAACAGAGTCTATTTAAACAGAACAATACAGTAAACAGAGACTATTGAAACAGAACAATACAGTAAACAGAGACAATTTAAACAGAACAATACAGTAAACATTGTCTATTTAAACAGCACACTCCGGAAAACAGAGTCTATTTAAACAGAACAATACAGTAAACAGAGTCTATTTAAACAGAACAATACAGTAAACAGTGTCTATTTAAACAGAACAATACAGTAAACAGAGTCTATTGAAACAGCACACTGCAGTGAACAGAGTCTGTTTAAACAGAACAATACAGTAAACAGAGTCTATTGAAAAAGAACAATACAGTAAACAGAGTCTATTTGAACAGAACAATACAGTAAACAGAGTCTATTTAAACAAAACAATACAGTAAACAGAGTCTATTTGAACAGAACAATACAGTAAACAGAGTCTATTTAAACAAAACAATACAGTAAACAGAGTCTATTGAAACAGAACAATACAGTAAACAGAGTCTATTTGAACAGAACAATACAGTAAACAGTGTCTATTGAAACAGAACAATACAGTAAACAGAGTCTATTTGAACAGAACAAAACAGTAAACAGAGTCTATTGAAACAGAACAATACAGTAAACAGAGTCTATTTGAACAGAACAATACAGTAAACAGAGTCTATTGAAACAGAACAATACAGTAAACAGAGTCTATTGAAACAGAACAATACAGTAAACAGAGTCTATTTAAACAGAACAATACAGTAAACAGAGTCTATTTGAACAGAACAATACAGTAAACAGAGTCTATTGAAACAGAACAGTACAGTAAACAGAGTCTATTTGAACAGAACAATACAGTAAACAGAGTCTATTGAAACAGAATAATACAGTAAACAGAGTCTATTTAAACAGAACAATACAGTAAACAGAGTCTATTTAAACAGAACAATACAGTAAACAGAGTCTATTTAAACAGAACACTACAGTAAACAGAGTCGATTTAAACAGAACAATATAGTAAACAGAGTCTATTGAAACAGAACAATACAGTAAACAGTGTCTATTTAAACAGAACAATACAGTAAACAGAGTCTATTTAAACAGAACAATACAGTAAACAGAGTCTATTGAAACAGAAGAATACAGTAAACAGAGTATATTTAAACAGAACACTACAGTAAACAGAGTCTATTTAAACAGAACAATACAGTAAACAGAGTCTATTGAAACAGAACAATACAGTAAACAGTGTCTATTTACACAGAACAATTCAGTAAACAGAGTCTATTTAAACAGCACACTGCAGTCAACAGAGTCTATTTAAACAGAACAATACAGTAAACAGAGTCTATTGAAACAGAACAATACAGTAAACAGAGACAATTTAAACAGAACAATACAGTAAACAGTGTCTATTTAAACAGCACACTACGGTAAACAGAGTCTATTTAAAGAGAACAATACAGTAAACAGAGTCTATTTAAAGAGCACACTGCAGTGAACAGAGTCTGTTTAAACAGAACAATACAGTAAACAGAGTCTATTGAAAAAGAACAATACAGTAAACAGAGTCTATTTGAACAGAACAATACAGTAAACAGAGTCTATTTAAACAAAACAATACAGTAAACAGAGTCTATTTGAACAGAACAATACAGTAAACAGAGTCTATTTAAACAAAACAATACAGTAAACAGAGTCTATTGAAACAGAACAATACAGTAAACAGAGTCTATTTGAACAGAACAATACAGTAAACAGTGTCTATTGAAACAGAACAATACAGTAAACAGAGTCTATTTGAACAGAACAAAACAGTAAACAGAGTCTATTGAAACAGAACAATACAGTAAACAGAGTCTATTTGAACAGAACAATACAGTAAACAGAGTCTATTTGAACAGAACAATACAGTAAACAGAGTCTATTGAAACAGAACAATACAGTAAACAGAGTCTATTTGAACAGAACAATACAGTAAACAGAGTCTATTGAAACAGAATAATACAGTAAACAGAGTCTATTTAAACAGAACAATACAGTAAACAGAGTCTATTTAAATAGAACAATACAGTAAACAGAGTCTATTTAAACAGCACACTACAGTAAACAGAGTCTATTTAAACAGAACAATACAGTAAACAGAGTCTATTTAAACAGAACAATACAGTAAACAGTGTCTATTTAAACAGAACAATACAGTAAACAGAGTCTATTAAAACAGCACACTGCAGTAAACAGAGTCTGTTTAAACAGAACAATACAGTAAACAGAGTCTATTGAAAAAGAACAATACAGTAAACAGAGACTATTGAAACATAACAATACAGTAAACAGAGTCGATTGAAACAGAACAATACAGTAAACAGAGTCTATTTAAACAGAACAATACAGTAAACAGAGTCTATTTGAACAGAACAATACAGTAAACAGAGTCTATTTGAACAGAACAATACAGTAAACAGTGTCTATTGAAACAGAACAATACAGTAAACAGAGTTTATTTGAACAGAACAAAACAGTAAACAGAGTCTATTTAAACAGAACAATACAGTAAACAGAGTCTATTGAAACAGAACTATATAGTAAACAGAGTCTATTTAAACAGAACAATACAGTAAACAGAGTCTATTTGAACAGAACAATACAGTAAACAGAGTCTATTGAAACAGAACAATACAGTACACAGTCTATTTGAACAGAACAATACAGTAAACAGAGTCTATTTAAACAGAACAATACAGTAAACAGAGTCTATTTAAACAGAACACTACAGTAAATAGAGTCGATTTAAACAGAAGAATATAGTAAACAGAGTCTATTGAAACAGAACAATACAGTAAACAGTGTCTATTTAAACAGAACAATGCAGTAAACAGAGTCTATTTAAACAGAACAATACAGTAAACAGAGTCTATTGAAACAGAACAATACAGTAAACAGTGTCTATTTAAACAGAACAAAACAGTAAACAGAGTCTATTTAAACAGAACACTACAGTAAACAGAGTCTATTTAAACAGAACAATACAGTAAACAGAGTCTATTGAAACAGAACAATACAGTAAACAGTGTCTATTTACACAGAACAATTCAGTAAACAGAGTCTATTTAAACAGCACACTGCAGTAAACAGAGTCTATTTAAACAGAACAATGCAGTAAACAGAGTCTATTGAAACAGAACAATACAGTAAACAGAGACAATTTAAACAGAACAATACAGTAAACATTGTCTATTTAAACAGCACACTCCGGAAAACAGAGTCTATTTAAACAGAACAATACAGTAAACAGAGTCTATTTAAACAGAACAATACAGTAAACAGTGTCTATTTAAACAGAACAATACAGTAAACAGAGTCTATTGAAACAGCACACTGCAGTGAACAGAGTCTGTTTAAACAGAACAATACAGTAAACAGAGTCTATTGAAAAGGAACAATACAGTAAACAGAGTCTATTTGAACAGAACAATACAGTAAACAGAGTCTATTTAAACAAAACAATACAGTAAACAGAGTCTATTTGAACAGAACAATACAGTAAACAGAGTCTATAGAAACAGAACAATACAGTAAACAGAGTCTATTTGAACAGAACAATACAGTAAACAGTGTCTATTGAAACAGAACAATACAGTAAACAGAGTCTATTTGAACAGAACAAAACAGTAAACAGAGTCTATTGAAACAGAACAATACAGTAAACAGAGTCTATTTGAACAGAACAATACAGTAAACAGAGTCTATTGAAACAGAACAATACAGTAAACAGAGTCTATTTAAACAGAACAATACAGTAAACAGAGTCTATTTGAACAGAACAATACAGTAAACAGAGTCTATTGAAACAGAACAATACAGTAAACAGAGTCTATTTGAACAGAACAATACAGTAAACACAGTCTATTGAAACAGAATAATACAGTAAACAGAGTCTATTTAAACAGAACAATACAGTAAACAGAGTCTATTTAAACAGAACAATACAGTAAACAGAGTCTATTTAAACAGAACACTACAGTAAACAGAGTCGATTTAAACAGAACAATATAGTAAACAGAGTCTATTGAAACAGAACAATACAGTAAACAGTGTCTATTTAAACAGAACAATACAGTAAACAGAGTCTATTTAAACAGAACAATACAGTAAACAGAGTCTATTGAAACAGAAGAATACAGTAAACAGAGTCTATTTAAACAGAACAATACAGTAAACAGAGTCTATTTGAACAGAACAATACAGTAAACAGTGTCTATTTAAACAGAACAATACAGTAAACAGAGTCTATTGAAACAGCACACTGCAGTAAACAGAGCCTATTTGAACAGAACAATACAGTAAACAGAGTCTATTTAAACAGCACACTACAGTAAACAGATTCTATTTAAACAGAACAATACAGTAAACAGATTCTATTGAAACAGAACAATACAGTAAACAGTGTCTATTTAAACAGAACAATACAGTAAACAGAGTCTATTTAAACAGCACACTGCAGTAAACAGAGTCTATTTAAACAGAACAATACAGAAAACAGAGTCTATTGAAACAGAACAAAACAGTAAACAGAGACTATTTAAACAGAACAATACAGTAAACAGTGTCTATTTAAACAGCACACTACGGTAAACAGAGTCTATTTAAAGAGAACAATACAGTAAACAGAGTCTATTTAAACAGAACAATACAGTAAACAGTGTCTATTTAAACAGAACAATACAGTAAACAGAGTCTATTGAAACAGCACACTGCAGTAAACAGAGTCTGTTTCAACAGAACAATACAGTAAACAGAGTCTATTGAAAAAGAACAATACAGTAAACAGAGACTATTGAAACAGAACAATACAGTAAACAGAGTCTATTGAAACAGAACAATACAGTAAACAGAGACTATTGAAACAGAACAATACAGGAAACAGAGTCTATTTAAACAGAACAATACAGTAAACAGAGTCTATTGAAACAGAACAATACAGTAAACAGTGTCTATTTAAACAGAACAATACAGTAAACAGAGTCTATTGAAACAGCACACTGCAGTAAACAGAGTCTATTTGAACAGAACAATACAGTAAACAGAGTCTATTTAAACAGCACACTGCAGTAAACAGAGTTTATTTAAACAGAACAATACAGTAAACAGAGTCTATTTAAACAGAACAATACAGTAAACAGAGTCTATTGAAACAGAACACTAAAGTAAACAGAGTCTATTGAAACAGAACAATACAGTAAACAGAATCTATTGAAACAGAACAATACAGTAAACAGAGTCTATTTGAACAGAACAATACAGTAAACAGAGTCTATTGAAACAGAACAATACAGTAAACAGAGTCTATTGAAACAGAACAATACAGTAAACAGAGTCTATTTGAACAGAACAATACAGTAAACAGAGGCTATTGAAACAGAACAATACAGTAAACAGAGTCTATTTGAACAGAACAATACAGTAAACAGAGTCTATTTAAACAGAACACTACAGTAAACAGAGTCTATTTAAACAGAACAATACAGTAAGCAGAGTCTATTGAAACAGAACAATACAGTAAACAGTGTCTATTTAAACAGAACAATACAGGAAACAGAGTCTATTTAAACAGCACACTGCAGTAAACAGAGTCTATTTAAACAGAACAATACAGTAAACAGAGTCTATTGAAACAGAACAATATAGTAAACAGAGACTATTTAAACTGAACAATACAGTAAACAGTGTCTATTTAAACAGCCCACTACAGTAAACAGAGTCTATTTAAACAGAACAATACAGTAAACAGAGTCTATTTAAACAGAACAATACAGTAAACAGTGTCTATTTGAACAGAACAATACAGTAAACAGATTCTATTGAAACAGCACACTGCAGTAAACAGAGTCTGTTTAAACAGAACAATACAGTAAACAGAGACTATTGAAAAAGAACAATACAGTAAACAGAGACTATTGAAACAGAACAATACAGTAAACAGAGTCTATTGAAACAGAACAATACCGTAAACAGAGACTATTGAAACAGAACAGTACAGGAAACAGAGTCTATTTAAACAGAACAATACAGTAAACAGAGTCTATTTAAACAGAACAATACAGTAAACAGTGTCTATTTAAACAGAACAATACAGTAAACAGAGTCTATTGAAACAGCACACTGCAGTAAACAGAGTCTATTTAAACAGAACAATACAGTAAACAGAGTCTATTGAAACAGAACACTACAGTAAACAGAGTCTATTTAAACAGAACAATACAGTAAACAGAGTCATTTAAACAGAACACTACAGTAAACAGAGTCTACTTAAACAGAACAATACAGTAAACAGAGTCTATTGAAACAGAACAATACAGTAAACAGAGTCTATTTGAACAGAACAATACAGTAAACAGAGTCTATTGAAACAGAACAGTACAGTAAACAGAGTCTATTTGAACAGAACAATACAGTAAACAGAGTCTATTGAAACAGAACAATACAGTAAACAGAGTCTATTGAAACAGAACAATACAGTAAACAGAGTCGATTTAAACAGAACAATACAGTAAACAGAGTCTATGGAAACAGAACAATACAGTAAACAGAGTCTATTTAAACAGAACAATACAGTAAACAGAGTCTATTTGAACAGAACAATACAGTAAACAGAGTCTATTTGAACAAAACAATACAGTAAACAGAGTCTATTTAAACAGAACAATACAGTAAACAGAGACTATTTAAACAGAACACTACAGTAAACAGAGTCTATTTGAACAGAACAATACAGTAAACAGAGTCTATTGAAACAGAACAATACAGTAAACAGAGTCTATTTGAACAGAACAATACAGTAAACAGAGTCTGTTGAAACAGAACAATACAGTAAACAGAGTCTATTTGAACAGAACAATACAGTAAACAGAGTCTATTTAAACAGAACACTACAGTAAACAGAGTCTATTTAAACAGAACAATACAGTAAGCAGAGTCTATTGAAACAGAACAATACAGTAAACAGTGTCTATTTAAACAGAACAATACAGGAAACAGAGTCTATTTAAACAGCACACTGCAGTAAAAAGAGTCTATTTAAAAAGAACAATACAGTAAACAGAGTCTATTGAAACAGAACAATATAGTAAACAGAGACTATTTAAACAGAACAATACAGTAAACAGTGTCTATTTAAACAGCACACTACAGTAAACAGAGTCTATTTAAACAGAACAATACAGTAAACAGAGTCTATTTAAACAGAACAATACAGTAAACAGTGTCTATTTGAACAGAACAATACAGTAAACAGATTCTATTGAAACAGCACACTGCAGTAAACAGAGTCTGTTTAAACAGAACAATACAGTAAACAGAGTCTATTGAAACAGAACAATACAGTAAACAGAGTTTATTTGAACAGAACAAAACAGTAAACAGAGTCTATTTAAACAGAACAATACAGTAAACAGAGTCTATTGAAACAGAACTATATAGTAAACAGAGTCTATTTAAACAGAACAATACAGTAAACAGAGTCTATTTGAACAGAACAATACAGTAAACAGAGTCTATTGAAACAGAACAATACAGTACACAGTCTATTTGAACAGAACAATACAGTAAACAGAGTCTATTTAAACAGAACAATACAGTAAACAGAGTCTATTTAAACAGAACACTACAGTAAATAGAGTCGATTTAAACAGAAGAATATAGTAAACAGAGTCTATTGAAACAGAACAATACAGTAAACAGTGTCTATTTAAACAGAACAATGCAGTAAACAGAGTCTATTTAAACAGAACAATACAGTAAACAGAGTCTATTGAAACAGAACAATACAGTAAACAGTGTCTATTTAAACAGAACAAAACAGTAAACAGAGTCTATTTAAACAGAACACTACAGTAAACAGAGTCTATTTAAACAGAACAATACAGTAAACAGAGTCTATTGAAACAGAACAATACAGTAAACAGTGTCTATTTACACAGAACAATTCAGTAAACAGAGTCTATTTAAACAGCACACTGCAGTAAACAGAGTCTATTTAAACAGAACAATGCAGTAAACAGAGTCTATTGAAACAGAACAATACAGTAAACAGAGACAATTTAAACAGAACAATACAGTAAACATTGTCTATTTAAACAGCACACTCCGGAAAACAGAGTCTATTTAAACAGAACAATACAGTAAACAGAGTCTATTTAAACAGAACAATACAGTAAACAGTGTCTATTTAAACAGAACAATACAGTAAACAGAGTCTATTGAAACAGCACACTGCAGTGAACAGAGTCTGTTTAAACAGAACAATACAGTAAACAGAGTCTATTGAAAAGGAACAATACAGTAAACAGAGTCTATTTGAACAGAACAATACAGTAAACAGAGTCTATTTAAACAAAACAATACAGTAAACAGAGTCTATTTGAACAGAACAATACAGTAAACAGAGTCTATTGAAACAGAACAATACAGTAAACAGAGTCTATTTGAACAGAACAATACAGTAAACAGTGTCTATTGAAACAGAACAATACAGTAAACAGAGTCTATTTGAACAGAACAAAACAGTAAACAGAGTCTATTGAAACAGAACAATACAGTAAACAGAGTCTATTTGAACAGAACAATACAGTAAACAGAGTCTATTGAAACAGAACAATACAGTAAACAGAGTCTATTTAAACAGAACAATACAGTAAACAGAGTCTATTTGAACAGAACAATACAGTAAACAGAGTCTATTGAAACAGAACAATACAGTAAACAGAGTCTATTTGAACAGAACAATACAGTAAACACAGTCTATTGAAACAGAATAATACAGTAAACAGAGTCTATTTAAACAGAACAATACAGTAAACAGAGTCTATTTAAACAGAACAATACAGTAAACAGAGTCTATTTAAACAGAACACTACAGTAAACAGAGTCGATTTAAACAGAACAATATAGTAAACAGAGTCTATTGAAACAGAACAATACAGTAAACAGTGTCTATTTAAACAGAACAATACAGTAAACAGAGTCTATTTAAACAGAACAATACAGTAAACAGAGTCTATTGAAACAGAAGAATACAGTAAACAGAGTCTATTTAAACAGAACAATACAGTAAACAGAGTCTATTTGAACAGAACAATACAGTAAACAGTGTCTATTTAAACAGAACAATACAGTAAACAGAGTCTATTGAAACAGCACACTGCAGTAAACAGAGCCTATTTGAACAGAACAATACAGTAAACAGAGTCTATTTAAACAGCACACTACAGTAAACAGATTCTATTTAAACAGAACAATACAGTAAACAGATTCTATTGAAACAGAACAATACAGTAAACAGTGTCTATTTAAACAGAACAATACAGTAAACAGAGTCTATTTAAACAGCACACTGCAGTAAACAGAGTCTATTTAAACAGAACAATACAGAAAACAGAGTCTATTGAAACAGAACAAAACAGTAAACAGAGACTATTTAAACAGAACAATACAGTAAACAGTGTCTATTTAAACAGCACACTACGGTAAACAGAGTCTATTTAAAGAGAACAATACAGTAAACAGAGTCTATTTAAACAGAACAATACAGTAAACAGTGTCTATTTAAACAGAACAATACAGTAAACAGAGTCTATTGAAACAGCACACTGCAGTAAACAGAGTCTGTTTCAACAGAACAATACAGTAAACAGAGTCTATTGAAAAAGAACAATACAGTAAACAGAGACTATTGAAACAGAACAATACAGTAAACAGAGTCTATTGAAACAGAACAATACAGTAAACAGAGACTATTGAAACAGAACAATACAGGAAACAGAGTCTATTTAAACAGAACAATACAGTAAACAGAGTCTATTGAAACAGAACAATACAGTAAACAGTGTCTATTTAAACAGAACAATACAGTAAACAGAGTCTATTGAAACAGCACACTGCAGTAAACAGAGTCTATTTGAACAGAACAATACAGTAAACAGAGTCTATTTAAACAGCACACTGCAGTAAACAGAGTCTATTTAAACAGAACAATACAGTAAACAGAGTCTATTTAAACAGAACAATACAGTAAACAGAGTCTATTGAAACAGAACACTAAAGTAAACAGAGTCTATTGAAACAGAACAATACAGTAAACAGAATCTATTGAAACAGAACAATACAGTAAACAGAGTCTATTTGAACAGAACAATACAGTAAACAGAGTCTATTGAAACAGAACAATACAGTAAACAG
This sequence comes from Heterodontus francisci, assembly GCF_036365525.1. Classification (NCBI taxonomy): domain Eukaryota; kingdom Metazoa; phylum Chordata; class Chondrichthyes; order Heterodontiformes; family Heterodontidae; genus Heterodontus; species Heterodontus francisci. The sequence continues at coordinate 9,514,669 of NC_090373.1, forward strand.
AGTCTATTGAAACAGAACAATACAGTAAACAGAGTCTATTTGAACAGAACAATACAGTAAACAGAGGCTATTGAAACAGAACAATACAGTAAACAGAGTCTATTTGAACAGAACAATACAGTAAACAGAGTCTATTTAAACAGAACACTACAGTAAACAGAGTCTATTTAAACAGAACAATACAGTAAGCAGAGTCTATTGAAACAGAACAATACAGTAAACAGTGTCTATTTAAACAGAACAATACAGGAAACAGAGTCTATTTAAACAGCACACTGCAGTAAACAGAGTCTATTTAAACAGAACAATACAGTAAACAGAGTCTATTGAAACAGAACAATATAGTAAACAGAGACTATTTAAACTGAACAATACAGTAAACAGTGTCTATTTAAACAGCCCACTACAGTAAACAGAGTCTATTTAAACAGAACAATACAGTAAACAGAGTCTATTTAAACAGAACAATACAGTAAACAGTGTCTATTTGAACAGAACAATACAGTAAACAGATTCTATTGAAACAGCACACTGCAGTAAACAGAGTCTGTTTAAACAGAACAATACAGTAAACAGAGACTATTGAAAAAGAACAATACAGTAAACAGAGACTATTGAAACAGAACAATACAGTAAACAGAGTCTATTGAAACAGAACAATACCGTAAACAGAGACTATTGAAACAGAACAGTACAGGAAACAGAGTCTATTTAAACAGAACAATACAGTAAACAGAGTCTATTTAAACAGAACAATACAGTAAACAGTGTCTATTTAAACAGAACAATACAGTAAACAGAGTCTATTGAAACAGCACACTGCAGTAAACAGAGTCTATTTAAACAGAACAATACAGTAAACAGAGTCTATTGAAACAGAACACTACAGTAAACAGAGTCTATTTAAACAGAACAATACAGTAAACAGAGTCATTTAAACAGAACACTACAGTAAACAGAGTCTACTTAAACAGAACAATACAGTAAACAGAGTCTATTGAAACAGAACAATACAGTAAACAGAGTCTATTTGAACAGAACAATACAGTAAACAGAGTCTATTGAAACAGAACAGTACAGTAAACAGAGTCTATTTGAACAGAACAATACAGTAAACAGAGTCTATTGAAACAGAACAATACAGTAAACAGAGTCTATTGAAACAGAACAATACAGTAAACAGAGTCGATTTAAACAGAACAATACAGTAAACAGAGTCTATGGAAACAGAACAATACAGTAAACAGAGTCTATTTAAACAGAACAATACAGTAAACAGAGTCTATTTGAACAGAACAATACAGTAAACAGAGTCTATTTGAACAAAACAATACAGTAAACAGAGTCTATTTAAACAGAACAATACAGTAAACAGAGACTATTTAAACAGAACACTACAGTAAACAGAGTCTATTTGAACAGAACAATACAGTAAACAGAGTCTATTGAAACAGAACAATACAGTAAACAGAGTCTATTTGAACAGAACAATACAGTAAACAGAGTCTGTTGAAACAGAACAATACAGTAAACAGAGTCTATTTGAACAGAACAATACAGTAAACAGAGTCTATTTAAACAGAACACTACAGTAAACAGAGTCTATTTAAACAGAACAATACAGTAAGCAGAGTCTATTGAAACAGAACAATACAGTAAACAGTGTCTATTTAAACAGAACAATACAGGAAACAGAGTCTATTTAAACAGCACACTGCAGTAAAAAGAGTCTATTTAAAAAGAACAATACAGTAAACAGAGTCTATTGAAACAGAACAATATAGTAAACAGAGACTATTTAAACAGAACAATACAGTAAACAGTGTCTATTTAAACAGCACACTACAGTAAACAGAGTCTATTTAAACAGAACAATACAGTAAACAGAGTCTATTTAAACAGAACAATACAGTAAACAGTGTCTATTTGAACAGAACAATACAGTAAACAGATTCTATTGAAACAGCACACTGCAGTAAACAGAGTCTGTTTAAACAGAACAATACAGTAAACAGAGTCTATTGAAAAAGAACAATACAGTAAACAGAGACTATTGAAACAGAACAATACAGTAAACAGAGTCTATTGAAACAGAACAATACCGTAAACAGAGACTATTGAAACAGAACAGTACAGGAAACAGAGTCTATTTAAACAGAACAATACAGTAAACAGAGTCTATTTAAACAGAACAATACAGTAAACAGTGTCTATTTAAACAGAACAATACAGTAAACAGAGTCTATTGAAACAGCACACTGCAGTAAACAGAGTCTATTTAAACGGAACAATACAGTAAACAGAGTCTATTGAAACAGAACACTACAGTAAACAGAGTCTATTTAAACAGAACAATACAGTAAACAGAGTCATTTAAACAGAACACTACAGTAAACAGAGTCTACTTAAACAGAACAATACAGTAAACAGAGTCTATTGAAACAGAACAATACAGTAAACAGAGTCTATTTGAACAGAACAATACAGTAAACAGAGTCTATTGAAACAGAACAGTACAGTAAACAGAGTCTATTTGAACAGAACAATACAGTAAACAGAGTCTATTGAAACAGAACAATACAGTAAACAGAGTCTATTGAAACAGAACAATACAGTAAACAGAGTCGATTTAAACAGAACAATACAGTAAACAGAGTCTATTGAAACAGAACAATACAGTAAACAGAGTCTATTTAAACAGAACAATACAGTAAACAGAGTCTATTTGAACAGAACAATACAGTAAACAGAGTCTATTTGAACAAAACAATACAGTAAACAGAGTCTATTTAAACAGAACAATACAGTAAACAGAGACTATTTAAACAGAACACTACAGTAAACAGAGTCTATTTGAACAGAACAAAACAGTAAACAGGGTCTATTGAAACAGAACAATACAGTAAACAGTGTCTATTTAAACAGAACAATACAGTAAACAGAGTCTATTTAAACAGAACACTACAGTAAACAGAGTCTATTTAAACAGAACAATACAGTAAACAGAGTCTATTGAAACAGAACAATACAGTAAACAGTGTCTATTTAAACAGAACAATACAGTAAACAGAGTCTAGTTAAACAGCACACTGCAGTAAACAGAGTCTATTTAAACAGAACAATACAGTAAACAGAGTCTATTGAAACAGAACAATACAGTAAACAGAGACTATTTAAACAGAACAATACAGTAAACAGTGTCTATGTAAACAGCACACTACGGTAAACAGAGTCTATTTAAGCAAAACAATACAGTAAACAGAGTCTATTTAAACAGAACAATACAGTAAACAGTGTCTATTTAAACAGAACAATACAGTAAACAGAGTCTATTGAAACAGCACACTGCAGGAAACAGAGTCTATTTAAACAGAACAATACAGTAAACAGAGTCGATTTAAACAGAACAATACAGTAAACAGAGGCTATTGAATCAGAATAATACAGTAAACAGAGTCTATTGAAACAGAACAATACAGTAAACAGAGTCTATTGAAACAGAACAATACAGTAAACAGAGTCGATTTAAACAGAACAATACAGTAAACAGAGTCTATTGAAACAGAACAATGCAGTAAACAGAGTCTATTTAAACAAAACAATACAGTAAACAGAGTCTATTGAAACAGAACAATACAGTAAACAGAGTCTATTTGAACAGAACAATACAGTAAACAGTGTCTATTGAAACAGAACAATACAGTAAACAGAGTCTATTTGAACAGAACAAAACAGTAAACAGAGTCTATTGAAACAGAACAATACAGTAAACAGAGTCTATTTGAACAGAACAATACAGTAAACAGAGTCTATTGAAACAGAACAATACAGTAAACAGAGTCTATTGAAACAGAACAATACAGTAAACAGAGTCTATTTAAACAGAACAATACAGTAAACAGAGTCTATTTGAACAGAACAATACAGTAAACAGAGTCTATTGAAACAGAACAATACAGTAAACAGAGTCTATTTGAACAGAACAATACAGTAAACAGAGTCTATTGAAACAGAATAATACAGTAAACAGAGTCTATTTAAACAGAACAATACAGTAAACAGAGTCTATTTAAACAGAACAATACAGTAAACAGAGTCTATTTAAACAGAACACTACAGTAAACAGAGTCGATTTAAACAGAACAATATAGTAAACAGAGTCTATTGAAACAGAACAATACAGTAAACAGTGTCTATTTAAACAGAACAATACAGTAAACAGAGGCTATTTAAACAGAACAATACAGTAAACAGAGTCTATTGAAACAGAAGAATACAGTAAACAGAGTCTATTTAAACAGAACAATACAGTAAACAGAGTCTATTTAAACAGAACAATACAGTAAACAGTGTCTATTTAAACAGAACAATACCGTAAACAGAGTCTATTGAAACAGCACACTGCAGTAAACAGAGTCTATTTGAACAGAACAATACAGTAAACAGAGTCTATTTAAACAGCACACTACAGTAAACAGATTCTATTTAAACAGAACAATACAGTAAACAGAGTCTATTGAAACAGAACAATACAGTAAACAGTGTCTATTTAAACAGAACAATACAGTAAACAGAGTCTATTTAAACAGCACTCTGCAGTAAACAGAGTCTATTTAAACAGAACAATACAGAAAACAGAGTCTATTGAAACAGAACAAAACAGTAAACAGAGACTATTTAAACAGAACAATACAGTAAACAGTGTCTATTTAAACAGCACACTACGGTAAACAGAGTCTATTTAAAGAGAACAATACAGCAAACAGAGTCTATTTAAACAGAACAATACAGTAAACAGTGTCTATTTAAACAGAACAATACAGTAAACAGAGTCTATTGAAACAGCACACTGCAGTAAACAGAGTCTGTTTCAACAGAACAATACAGTAAACAGAGTCTATTGAAAAAGAACAATACAGTAAACAGAGACTATTGAAACAGAACAATACAGTAAACAGAGTCTATTGAAACAGAACAATACAGTAAACAGAGACTATTGAAACAGAACAATACAGGAAACAGAGTCTATTTAAACAGAACAATACAGTAAACAGAGTCTATTGAAACAGAACAATACAGTAAACAGTGTCTATTTAAACAGAACAATACAGTAAACAGAGTCTATTGAAACAGCACACTGCAGTAAACAGAGTCTATTTGAACAGAACAATACAGTAAACAGAGTCTATTTAAACAGCACACTGCAGTAAACAGAGTCTATTTAAACAGAACAATACAGTAAACAGAGTCTATTTAAACAGAGCAATACAGTAAACAGAGTCTATTGAAACAGAACACTAAAGTAAACAGAGTCTATTGAAACAGAACAATACAGTAAACAGAGTCTATTTGAACAGAACAATACAGTAAACAGAGTCTATTGAAACAGAACAATACAGTAAACAGAGTCTATTTGAACAGAACAATACAGTAAACAGAGTCTATTGAAACAGAACAATACAGTAAACAGAGTCTATTGAAACAGAACAATACAGTAAACAGAGTCTATTTGAACAGAACAATACAGTAAACAGAGTCTATTGAAACAGAACAATACAGTAAACAGAGTCTATTTGAACAGAACAATACAGTAAACAGAGTCTATTTAAACAGAACACTACAGTAAACAGAGTCTATTTAAACAGAACAATACAGTAAGCAGAGTCTATTGAAACAGAACAATACAGTAAACAGTGTCTATTTAAACAGAACAATACAGTAAACAGAGTCTATTTAAACAGCACACTGTAGTAAACAGAGTCTATTTAAACAGAACAATACAGTAAACAGAGTCTATTGAAACAGAACAATATAGTAAACAGAGACTATTTAAACAGAACAATACAGTAAACAGTGTCTATTTAAACAGCACACTACAGTAAACAGAGTCTATTTAAACAGAACAATACAGTAAACAGAGTCTATTTAAACAGAACAATACAGTAAACAGTGTCTATTTGAACAGAACAATACAGTAAACAGATTCTATTGAAACAGCACACTGCAGTAAACAGAGTCTGTTTAAACAGAACAATACAGTAAACAGAGTCTATTGAAAAAGAACAATACAGTGAACAGAGTCTATTGAAACAGAACAATACAGTAAACAGAGTCTATTGAAACAGAACAATACCGTAAACAGAGACTATTGAAACAGAACAGTACAGGAAACAGAGTCTATTTAAACAGAACAATACAGTAAACAGAGTCTATTTAAGCAGAACAATACAGTAAACAGTGTCTATTTAAACAGAACAATACAGTAAACAGAGTCTATTGAAACAGCACACTGCAGTAAACAGAGTCTATTTGAACAGAACAATACAGTAAACAGAGTCTATTTAAACAGCACACTGCAGTAAACAGAGTCTATTTAAACAGAACAATACAGTAAACAGAGTCTATTGAAACAGAACACTACAGTAAACAGAGTCTATTTAAACAGAACAATACAGTAAACAGAGTCATTTAAACAGAACACTACAGTAAACAGAGTCTACTTAAACAGAACAATACAGTAAACAGAGTCTATTGAAACAGAACAATACAGTAAACAGAGTCTATTTGAACAGAACAATACAGTAAACAGAGTCTATTGAAACAGAACAGTACAGTAAACAGAGTCTATTTGAACAGAACAATACAGTAAACAGAGTCTATTGAAACAGAACAATACAGTAAACAGAGTCTATTGAAACAGAACAATACAGTAAACAGATTCGATTTAAACAGAACAATACAGTAAACAGAGTCTATTGAAACAGAACAATACAGTAAACAGAGTCTATTTAAACAGAACAATACAGTAAACAGAGTCTATTTGAACAGAACAATACAGTAAACAGAGTCTATTTGAACAAAACAATACAGTAAACAGAGTCTATTTAAACAGAACAATACAGTAAACAGAGTCTATTTAAACAGAACACTACAGTAAACAGAGTCTATTTGAACAGAACAATACAGTAAACAGAGTCTATTGAAACAGAACAATACAGTAAACAGTGTCTATTTAAACAGAACAATACAGTAAACAGAGTCTATTTAAACAGAACACTACAGTAAACAGAGTCTATTTAAACAGAACAATACAGTAAACAGAGTCTATTGAAACAGAACAATACAGTAAACAGTGTCTATTTAAACAGAACAATACAGTAAACAGAGTCTATTTAAACAGCACACTGCAGTAAACAGAGTCTATTTAAACAGAACAATACAGTAAACAGAGTCTATTGAAACAGAACAATACATTAAACAGAGACTATTTAAACAGAACAATACAGTAAACAGTGTCTATGTAAACAGCACACTACGGTAAACAGAGTCTATTTAAGCAAAACAATACAGTAAACAGAGTCTATTTAAACAGAACAATACAGTAAACAGTGTCTATTTAAACAGAACAATACAGTAAACAGAGTCTATTGAAACAACACACTGCAGGAAACAGAGTCTATTTAAACAGAACAATACAGTAAACAGAGTCGATTTAAACAGAACAATACAGTAAACAGAGGCTATTGAAACAGAATAATACAGTAAACAGAGTCTATTGAAACAGAACAATACAGTAAACAGAGTCTATTGAAACAGAACAATACAGTAAACAGAGTCGATTTAAACAGAACAATACAGTAAACAGAGTCTATTGAAACAGAACAATGCAGTAAACAGAGTCTATTTAAACAGAACAATACAGTAAACAGAGTCTATTTGAACAGAACAATACAGTAAACAGAGTCTATTGAAACAGAACAATACAGTAAACAGAGTCTATTTGAACAGAACAATACAGTAAACAGAGTCTATTTAAACAGAACAATACAGTAAAGAGAGTCTATTTAAACAGAACACTACAGTAAACAGAGTCTATTTAAACAGAACAATACAGTAAACAGAGTCTATTGAAACAGAACAATACAGTAAACAGTGTCTATTTAAACAGAACAATACAGTAAACAGAGTCTATTTAAACAGCACACTGCAGTAAACTCAGTCTATTTAAAGAGAACAATACAGTAAACAGAGTCTATTGAAACAGAACAATACAGTAAACAGAGTCTATTGAAACAGAACACTACAGTAAACAGAGTCTATTTAAACAGAACAATACAGTAAACAGAGTCTATTTAAACAGAACACTACACTAAACAGAGTCGACTTAAACAGAACAATACAGTAAACAGAGTCGATTTAAACAGAACAATACAGTAAACAGAGTCTATTTAAACAGAACAATACAGTAAACAGAGTCTATTTGAACAGAACAATACAGTAAACAGAGTCTATTGAAACAGAGCAATACAGTAAACAGAGTCTATTTGAACAGAACAATACATTAAACAGAGTCTATTGAAACAGAACACTACAGTAAACAGAGTCTATTTAAAAAGAACAATACAGTAAACAGAGTCTATTTAAACAGAACAATACAGTAAACAGTGTCTATTTAAACAGAACAATACAGTAAACAGAGTCTATTGAAACAGCACACTGCAGTAAACAGAGTCTATTTGAACAGAACAATACAGTAAACAGAGTCTATTTAAATAGCACACTGCAGTAAACAGAGTCTATTTAAACAGAACAATACAGTAAACAGAGTCTATTTAAACAGAACAATACAGTAAACAGAGTCTATTGAAACAGAACACTACAGTAAACAGAGTCTATTGAAACAGAACAATACAGTAAACAGAGTCTATTTGAACAGAACAATACAGTAAACAGAGTCTATTGAAACAGAACAATACAGTAAACAGAGTCTATTTGAACAGAGCAATACAGTAAACAGAGTCTATTGAAACAGAACAATACAGTAAACAGAGTCTATTTGAACAGAACAATACAGTAAACAGTGTCTATTTAAACAGAACAATACAGTAAACAGAGTCTATTGAAACAGCACACTGCAGTAAACAGAGTCTATTTGAACAGAACAATACAGTAAACAGAGTCTATTTAAACAGAACAATACAGTAAACAGAGTCTATTGAAACAGAACAATACAGTAAACAGAGTCTATTTAAACAGAACAATACAGTAAACAGAGTCTATTTGAACAGAGCAATACAGTAAACAGAGTCTATTGAAACAGAACAATACAGTAAACAGAGTCTATTTGAACAGAACAATACAGTAAACAGTGTCTATTTAAACAGAACAATACAGTAAACAGAGTCTATTGAAACAGCACACTGCAGTAAACAGAGTCTGTTTCAACAGAACAATACAGTAAACAGAGTCTATTGAAAAAGAACAATACAGTAAACAGAGACTATTGAAACAGAACAATACAGTAAACAGAGTCTATTGAAACAGAACAATACAGTAAACAGAGACTATTGAAACAGAACAATACAGGAAACAGAGTCTATTTAAACATAACAATACAGTAAACAGAGTCTATTGAAACAGAACAATACAGTAAACAGTGTCTATTTAAACAGAACAATACAGTAAACAGAGTCTATTCAAACAGCACACTGCAGTAAACAGAGTCTATTTGAACAGAACAATACAGTAAACAGAGTCTATTTAAACAGCACACTGCAGTAAACAGAGTCTATTTAAACAGAACAATACAGTAAACAGAGTCTATTTAAACAGAACAATACAGTAAACAGAGTCTATTGAAACAGAACACTAAAGTAAACAGAGTCTATTGAAACAGAACAATACAGTAAACAGAGTCTATTTGAACAGAACAATACAGTAAACAGAGTCTATTGAAACAGAACAATACAGTAAACAGAGTCTATTTGAACAGAACAATACAGTAAACAGAGTCTATTGAAACAGAACAATACAGTAAACAGAGTCTATTGAAACAGAACAATACAGTAAACAGAGTCGATTTAAACAGAACAATACAGTAAACAGAGTCTATTGAAACAGAACTATACAGTAAACAGAGTCTATTTAAACAGAACAATACAGTAAACAGAGTCTATTTGAACAGAACAATACAGTAAACAGAGTCTATTGAAACAGAACAATACAGTAAACAGAGTCTATTTGAACAGAACAATACAGTAAACAGAGTCTATTTAAACAGAACACTACAGTAAACAGAGTCTATTTAAACAGAACAATACAGTAAGCAGAGTCTATTGAAACAGAACAATACAGTAAACAGTGTCTATTGAAACAGAACAATACAGTAAACAGAGTCTATTTAAACAGCACACTGCAGTAAACAGAGTCTATTTATACAGAACAATACAGTAAACAGAGTCTATTGAAACAGAACAATATAGTAAACAGAGACTATTTAAAAAGAACAATACAGTAAACAGTGTCTATTTAAACAGCACACTACAGTAAACAGAGTCTATTTAAACAGAACAATACAGTAAACAGAGTCTATTTAAACAGAACATTACAGTAAACAGTGTCTATTTAAACAGAACAATACAGTAAACAGATTCTATTGAAACAGCACACTGCAGTAAACAGAGTCTGTTTAAACAGAACAATACAGTAAACAGAGTCTATTGAAAAAGAACAATACAGTAAACAGAGACTATTGAAACAGAACAATACAGTAAACAGAGTCTATTGAAACAGAACAATACCGTAAACAGAGACTATTGAAACAGAACAGTACAGGAAACAGAGTCTATTTAAACAGAACAATACAGTAAACAGAGTCTATTTAAACAGAACAATACAGTAAACAGTGTCTATTTAAACAGAACAATACAGTAAACAGAGTCTATTGAAACAGCACACTGCAGTAAACAGAGTCTATTTGAACAGAACAATAGAGTAAACAGAGTCTATTTAAACAGCACACTGCAGTAAACAGAGTCTATTTAAACAGAACAATACAGTAAACAGAGTCTATTGAAACAGAAGACTACAGTAAACAGAGTCTATTTAAACAGAACAATACAGTAAACAGAGTCTATTTAAACAGAACACAACAGTAAACAGAGTCTACTTAAACAGAACAATACAGTAAACAGAGTCTATTGAAACAGAACAATACAGTAAACAGAGTCTATTTAAACAGAACAATACAGTAAACAGAGTCTATTTGAACAGAGCTATACAGTAAACAGAGTCTATTGAACCAGAACAATACAGTAAACAGAGTCATTTAAACAGAACACTACAGTGAACAGAGTCTACTTAAACAGAACAATACAGTAAACAGAGTCTATTGAAACAGAACAATACAGTAAACAGAGTATATTTGAACAGAACAATACAGTAAACAGAGTCTATTGACACAGAACAGTACAGTAAACAGAGTCTATTTGAACAGAACAATACAGTAAACAGAGTCTATTGAAACAGAACAATACAGTAAACAGAGTCTATTGAAACAGAACAATACAGTAAACAGATTCGATTTAAACAGAACAATACAGTAAACAGAGTCTATTGAAACAGCACACTGCAGTAAACAGAGTCTATTTGAACAGAACAATACAGTAAACAGAGTCTATTTAAACAGAACAATACAGTAAACAGAGACTATTTGAACAGAACAATACAGTAAACAGAGTCTATTTGAAGAAAACAATACAGTAAACAGAGTCTATTTAAACAGAACAATACAGTAAACAGAGTCTATTTAAACAGAACACTACAGTAAACAGAGTCTATTTGAACAGAACAATACGGTAAACAGAGTCTATTGAAACAGAACAATACAGTAAACAGTGTCTATTTAAACAGAACAATACAGTAAACAGAGTCTATTTAAACAGAACACTACAGTAAACAGAGTCTATTTAAACAGAACAATACAGTAAACAGAGTCTATTGAAACAGAACAATACAGTAAACAGTGTCTATTTAAACAGAACAATACAGTAAACAGAGTCTATTTAAACAGCACACTGCAGTAAACAGAGTCTATTTAAACAGAACAATACAGTAAACAGAGTCTATTGAAACAGAACAATACAGTAAACAGAGACTATTTAAACAGAACAATACAGTAAACAGTGTCTATGTAAACAGCACACAACGGTAAACAGAGTCTATTTAAGCAAAACAATACAGTAAACAGAGTCTATTTAAACAGAAAAATACAGTAAACAGTGTCTATTTAAACAGAACAATACAGTAAACAGAGTCTATTGAAACAACACACTGCAGGAAACAGAGTCTATTTAAACAGAACAATACAGTAAACAGAGTCGATTTAAACAGAACAATACAGTAAACAGAGGCTATTGAAAGAGAATAATACAGTAAACAGAGTCTATTGAAACAGAACAATACAGTAAACAGAGTCTATTGAAACAGAACAATACAGTAAACAGAGTCGATTTAAACAGAACAATACAGTAAACAGAGTCTATTGAAACAGAACAATGCAGTAAACAGAGTCTATTTAAACAGAACAATACAGTAAACAGAGTCTATTTGAACAGAACAATACAGTAAACAGAGTCTATTGAAACAGAACAATACAGTAAACAGAGTCTATTTGAACAGAACAATACAGTAAACAGAGTCTATTTAAACAGAACAATACAGTAAACAGAGTCTATTTAAACAGAACACTACAGTAAACAGAGTCTATTTAAACAGAACAATACAGTAAACAGAGTCTATTGAAACAGAACAATACAGTAAACAGTGTCTATTTAAACAGAACAATACAGTAAACAGAGTCTATTTAAACAGCACACTGCAGTAAACTCAGTCTATTTAAAGAGAACAATACAGTAAACAGAGTCTATTGAAACAGAACAATACAGTAAACAGAGTCTATTGAAACAGAACACTACAGTAAACAGAGTCTATTTAAACAGAACAATACAGTAAACAGAGTCTATTTAAACAGAACACTACACTAAACAGAGTCGACTTAAACAGAACAATACAGTAAACAGAGTCGATTTAAACAGAACAATACAGTAAACAGAGTCTATTTAAACAGAACAATACAGTAAACAGAGTCTATTTGAACAGAACAATACAGTAAACAGAGTCTATTGAAACAGAGCAATACAGTAAACAGAGTCTATTTGAACAGAACAATACATTAAACAGAGTCTATTGAAACAGAACACTACAGTAAACAGAGTCTATTTAAAAAGAACAATACAGTAAACAGTGTCTATTTAAACAGAACAATACAGTAAACAGAGTCTATTGAAACAGCACACTGCAGTAAACAGAGTCTATTTGAACAGAACAATACAGTAAACAGAGTCTATTTAAATAGCACACTGCAGTAAACAGAGTCTATTTAAACAGAACAATACAGTAAACAGAGTCTATTTAAACAGAACAATACAGTAAACAGAGTCTATTGAAACAGAACACTACAGTAAACAGAGTCTATTGAAACAGAACAATACAGTAAACAGAGTCTATTTGAACAGAACAATACAGTAAACAGAGTCTATTGAAACAGAACAATACAGTAAACAGAGTCTATTTGAACAGAACAATACAGTAAACAGAGTCTATTGAAACAGAACAATACAGTAAACAGAGTCTATTGAAACAGAACAATACATTAAACAGAGTCTATTGAAACAGAACACTACAGTAAACAGAGTCTATTTAAAAAGAACAATACAGTAAACAGTGTCTATTTAAACAGAACAATACAGTAAACAGAGTCTATTGAAACAGCACACTGCAGTAAACAGAGTCTATTTGAACAGAACAATACAGTAAACAGAGTCTATTTAAATAGCACACTGCAGTAAACAGAGTCTATTTAAACAGAACAATACAGTAAACAGAGTCTATTTAAACAGAACAATACAGTAAACAGAGTCTATTGAAACAGAACACTAAAGTAAACAGAGTCTATTGAAACAGAACAATACAGTAAACAGAGTCTATTTGAACAGAACAATACAGTAAACAGAGTCTATTGAAACAGAACAATACAGTAAACAGAGTCTATTTGAACAGAACAATACAGTAAACAGAGTCTATTGAAACAGAACAATACAGTAAACAGAGTCTATTGAAACAGAACAATACAGTAAACAGAGTCGATTCGAACAGAACAATACAGTAAACAGAGTCTATTGAAACAGAACAATACAGTAAACAGAGTCTATTTAAACAGAACAATACAGTAAACAGAGTCTATTTGAACAGAGCAATACAGTAAACAGAGTCTATTGAAACAGAACAATACAGTAAACAGAGTCTATTTGAACAGAACAATACAGTAAACAGTGTCTATTTAAACAGAACAATACAGTAAACAGAGTCTATTGAAACAGCACACTGCAGTAAACAGAGTCTGTTTCAACAGAACAATACAGTAAACAGAGTCTATTGAAAAAGAACAATACAGTAAACAGAGACTATTGAAACAGAACAATACAGTAAACAGAGTCTATTGAAACAGAACAATACAGTAAACAGAGACTATTGAAACAGAACAATACAGGAAACAGAGTCTATTTAAACAGAACAATACAGTAAACAGAGTCTATTGAAACAGAACAATACAGTAAACAGTGTCTATTTAAACAGAACAATACAGTAAACAGAGTCTATTGAAACAGCACACTGCAGTAAACAGAGTCTATTTGAACAGAACAATACAGTAAACAGAGTCTATTTAAACAGCACACTGCAGTAAACAGAGTCTATTTAAACAGAACAATACAGTAAACAGAGTCTATTTAAACAGAACAATACAGTAAACAGAGTCTATTGAAACAGAACACTAAAGTAAACAGAGTCTATTGAAACAGAACAATACAGTAAACAGAGTCTATTTGAACAGAACAATACAGTAAACAGAGTCTATTGAAACAGAACAATACAGTAAACAGAGTCTATTTGAACAGAACAATACAGTAAACAGAGTCTATTGAAACAGAACAATACAGTAAACAGAGTCTATTGAAACAGAACAATACAGTAAACAGAGTCGATTTAAACAGAACAATACAGTAAACAGAGTCTATTGAAACAGAACTATACAGTAAACAGAGTCTATTTAAACAGAACAATACAGTAAACAGAGTCTATTTGAACAGAACAATACAGTAAACAGAGTCTATTGAAACAGAACAATACAGTAAACAGAGTCTATTTGAACAGAACAATACAGTAAACAGAGTCTATTTAAACAGAACACTACAGTAAACAGAGTCGATTTAAACAGAACAATACAGTAAGCAGAGTCTATTTAAACAGAACAATACAGTAGACAGTGTCTATTTAAACAGAACAATACAGTAAACAGAGTCTATTTAAACAGCACACTGCAGTAAACAGAGTCTATTTATACAGAACAATACAGTAAACAGAGTCTATTGAAACAGAACAATATAGTAAACAGAGACTATTTAAAAAGAACAATACAGTAAACAGTGTCTATTTAAACAGCACACTACAGTAAACAGAGTCTATTTAAACAGAACAATACAGTAAACAGAGTCTATTTAAACAGAACATTACAGTAAACAGTGTCTATTTAAAAAGAACAATACAGTAAACAGATTCTATTGAAACAGCACACTGCAGTAAACAGAGTCTGTTTAAACAGAACAATACAGTAAACAGAGTCTATTGAAAAAGAACAATACAGTAAACAGAGACTATTGAAGCAGAACAATACAGTAAACAGAGTCTATTGAAACAGAACAATACCGTAAACAGAGACTATTGAAACAGAACAGTACAGGAAACAGAGTCTATTTAAACAGAACAATACAGTAAACAGAGTCTATTTAAACAGAACAATACAGTAAACAGTGTCTATTTAAACAGAACAATACAGTAAACAGAGTCTATTGAAACAGCACACTGCAGTAAACAGAGTCTATTTGAACAGAACAATACAGTAAACAGAGTCTATTTAAACAGCACACTGCAGTAAACAGAGTCTATTTAAACAGAACAATACAGTAAACAGAGTCTATTGAAACAGAACACTACAGTAAACAGAGTCTATTTAAACAGAACAATACAGTAAACAGAGTCTATTTAAACAGAACACAACAGTAAACAGAGTCTACTTAAACAGAACAATACAGCAAACAGAGTCTATTGAAACAGAACAATACTGTAAACAGAGTCTATTTGAACAGAACAATACAGTAAACAGAGTCTATTGAAACAGAACAATACAGTAAACAGAGTCTATTTGAACAGAACAATATAGTAAACAGAGTCGATTTAAACAGAACAATACAGTAAACAGAGTATATTGAAACAGAACAATACAGTAAACAGAGTATATTTAAACAGAACAATACAGTAAACAGAGTCTACTTGAACAGAACAATACAGTAAACAGAGTCTATTTGAACAAAACAATACAGTAAACAGAGTCTATTTAAACAGAACAATACAGTAAACAGAGTATATTTAAACAGAACACTACAGTAAACAGAGTCTATTTGAACAGAACAATACAGTAAACAGAGTCTATTGAAACAGAACAATACAGTAAACAGTGTCTATTTAAACAGAACAATACAGTAAACAGAGTCTATTTAAACAGAACACTACAGTAAACAGAGTCTATTTAAACAGAACAATACAGTAAACAGAGTCTATTGAAACAGAACAATACAGTAAACAGAGTCTATTTAAACAGAACAATACAGTAAACAGAGTCTATTGAAACAGAACAATATAGTAAACAGAGTCGATTTAAACAGAACAATACAGTAAACAGAGTATATTGAAACAGAACAATACAGTAAACAGAGTCTATTGAAACAGAACAATACAGTAAACAGAGTCTATTTGAACAGAACAATACAGTAAACAGAGTCTATTGAAACAGAACAATACAGTAAACAGAGTCTATTGAAACAGAACAATATAGTAAACAGAGTCGATTTAAACAGAACAATACAGTAAACAGAGTATATTGAAACAGAACAATACAGTAAACAGAGTCTATTTAAACAGAACAATACAGTAAACAGAGTCTATTTGAACAGAACAATACAGTAAACAGAGTCTATTTGAACAAAACAATACAGTAAACAGAGTCTATTTAAACAGAACAATACAGTAAACAGAGTCTATTTAAACAGAACACTACAGTAAACAGAGTCTATTTGAACAGAACAATACAGTAAACAGAGTCTATTGAAACAGAACAATACAGTAAACAGTGTCTATTTAAACAGAACAATACAGTAAACAGAGTCTATTTAAACAGAACACTACAGTAAACAGAGTCTATTTAAACAGAACAATACAGTAAACAGAGTCTATTGAAACAGAACAATACAGTAAACAGTGTCTATTTAAACAGAACAATACAGTAAACAGAGTCTGTTTAAACAGCTCACTGCAGTAAACAGAGTCTATTTAAACAGAACAATACAGTAAACAGAGTCTATTGAAACAGAACAATACAGTAAACAGAGACTATTTAAACAGAACAATACAGTAAACAGCGTCTATTTAAACAGCACACTACGGTAAACAGAGTCTATTTAAGCAGAACAATACAGTAAACAGAGTCTATTTAAACAGAACAATACAGTAAACAGTGTCTATTTAAACAGAACAATACAGTAAACAGAGTCTATTGAAACAGCACACTGCAGGAAACAGAGTCTATTTAAACAGAACAATACAGTAAACAGAGTCGATTTAAACAGAACAATACAGTAAACAGAGGCTATTGAAACAGAATAATACAGTAAACAGAGTCTATTGAAACAGAACAATACAGTAAACAGAGTCGATTTAAACAGAACAATACAGTAAACAGAGTCTATTGAAACAGAATAATACAGTAAACAGAGTCTATTGAAACAGAACAATACAGTAAACAGAGTCGATTTAAACAGAACAATACAGTAAACAGAGTCTATTGAAACAGAACAATACAGTAAACAGAGTCTATTTAAACAGAACAATACAGTAAACAGAGTCTATTTGAACAGAACAATACAGTAAACAGAGTCTATTGAAACAGAACAATACAGTAAACAGAGTCTATTTGAACAGAACAATACAGTAAACAGAGTCTATTTAAATAGAACAATACAGTAAACAGAGTCTATTTAAACAGAACACTACAGTAAACAGAGTCTATTTAAACAGAACAATACAGTAAACAGAGTCTATTGAAACAGAACAATACAGTAAACAGTGTCTATTTAAACAGAACAATACAGTAAACAGAGTCTATTTAAACAGCACACTGCAGTAAACTCAGTCCATTTAAAGAGAACAATACAGTAAACAGAGTCTATTGAAACAGAACAATACAGTAAACAGAGTCTATTGAAACAGAACACTACAGTAAACAGAGTCTATTTAAACAGAACAGTACAGTAAGCAGAGTCTATTTAAACAGAACAATACAGTAAACAGAGTCTACTTAAACAGAACAATACAGTAAACAGAGTCTATTGAAACAGAACAATACAGTAAACAGAGTCTATTGAAACAGAACAATACAGTAAACAGAGTCGATTTAAACTGAACAATACAGTAAACAGAGTCTATTGAAACAGAACAATACAGTAAACAGAGTCTATTTAAACAGAACAATACAGTAAACAGAGTCTATTTGAACAGAACAATACAGTAAACAGAGTCTATTTAAACAGAACAATACAGTAAACAGAGTCTATTTGAACAGAACAATACAGTAAACAGAGTCTATTGAAACAGAACAATACAGTAAACAGAGTCTATTTGAACAGAACAATACAGTAAACAGAGTCTATTTAAACAGAACACTACAGTAAACAGAGTCTATTTAAACAGAACAATACAGTAAGCAGAGTCTATTGAAACAGAACAATACAGTAAACAGTGTCTATTTAAACAGAACAATACAGTAAACAGAGTCTATTTAAACAGCACACTGCAGTAAACAGAGTCTATTTAAACAGAACAATACAGTAAACAGAGTCTATTGAAACAGAACAATACAGTAAACAGTGTCTATTTAAACAGAACAATACAGTAAACAGAGTCTATTTAAACAGCACACTGCAGTAAACAGAGTCTATTTAAACAGAACAATACAGTAAACAGAGTCTATTGAAACAGAACAATACAGTAAACAGAGACTATTTTAACAGAACAATACAGTAAACAGTGTCTATTTAAACAGCACTCTACGGTAAACAGAGTCTATTTAAGCAGAACAATACAGTAAACAGAGTCTATTTAAACAGAACAATACAGTAAACAGTGTCTATTTAAACAGAACAATACAGTAAACAGAGTCTATTGAAACAGCACACTGCAGGAAACAGAGTCTATTTAAACAGAACAATACAGTAAACAGAGTCGATTTAAACAGAACAATACAGTAAACAGAGGCTATTGAAACAGAACAATACAGTAAACAGAGTCTATTGAAACAGAACAATACAGTAAACAGAGTCGAATTAAACAGAACAATACAGTAAACAGAGTCTATTGAAACAGAACAATACAGTAAACAGAGTCTATTTAAACAGAACAATACAGTAAACAGAGTCTATTTGAACAGAACAATACAGTAAACAGAGTCTATTGAAACAGAACAAGACAGTAAACAGAGTCTATTTGAACAGAACAATACAGTAAACAGAGTCTATTTAAACAGAACAATACAGTAAACAGAGTCTATTTAAACAGAACACTACAGTAAACAGAGTCTATTTAAACAGAACAATACAGTAAACAGAGTCTATTGAAACAGAACAATACAGTAAACAGTGTCTATTTAAACAGAACAATACAGTAAACAGAGTCTATTTAAACAGCACACTGCAGTAAACTCAGTCCATTTAAAGAGAACAATACAGTAAACAGAGTCTATTTAAACAGAACAATACAGTAAACAGAGTCTATTTAAACAGAACAATACAGTAAACAGAGTCTACTTAAACAGAACAATACAGTAAACAGAGTCTATTGAAACAGAACAATACAGTAAACAGAGTCTATTGAAACAGAACAATACAGTAAACAGAGTCGATTTAAACTGAACAATACAGTAAACAGTGTCTATTTAAACAGAACAATACAGTAAACAGAGTCTATTTGAACAGAACAATACAGTAAACAGAGTCTATTGAAACAGAACAATACAGTAAACAGAGTCTATTTGAACAGAACAATACAGTAAACAGAGTCTATTTAAACAGAACAATACAGTAAACAGAGTCTATTGAAACAGAACACTACAGTAAACAGAGTCTATTTAAACAGAACAATACAGTAAACAGAGTCTATTTAAACAGAACAATACAGTAAACAGTGTCTATTTAAACAGAACAATACATTAAACAGAGTCTATTGAAACAGCACACTGCAGTAAACAGAGTCTATTTGAACAGAACAATACAGTAAACAGAGTCTATTTCAACAGCACACTGCAGTAAACAGAGTCTATTTAAACAGAACAATACAGTAAACAGAGTCTATTTAAACAGAACAATACAGTAAACAGAGTCTATTGAAACAGAACACTACAGTAAACAGAGTCTATTGAAACAGAACAATACAGTAAACAGAGTCTATTTGAACAGAACAATACAGTAAACAGAGTCTATTGAAACAGAACAATACAGTAAACAGAGTCTATTTGAACAGAACAATACAGTAAACAGAGTCTATTGAAACAGAACAATACAGTAAACAGAGTCTATTGAAACAGAACAATACAGTAAACAGAGTCGATTTAAACAGAACAATACAGTAAACAGAGTCTATTGAAACAGAACAATACAGTAAACAGAGTCTATTTAAACAGAACAATACATTAAACAGAGTCTATTTGAACAGAACAATACAGTAAACAGAGTCTATTGAAACAGAACAATACAGTAAACAGAGTCTATTTGAACAGAACAATACAGTAAACAGAGTCTATTTAAACAGAACACTACAGTAAACAGAGTCTATTTAAACAGAACAATACAGTAAGCAGAGTCTATTGAAACAGAACAATACAGTAAACAGTGTCTATTTAAACAGAACAATACAGTAAACAGAGTCTATTTAAACAGCACACTGCAGTAAACAGAGTCTATTTAAACAGAACAATACAGTAAACAGAGTCTATTGAAACAGAACAATATAGTAAACAGAGACTATTTAAACAGAACAATACAGTAAACAGTGTCGATTTAAACAGCACACTACATTAAACAGAGTCTATTTAAACAGAACAATACAGTAAACAGAGTCTATTTAAACAGAACAATACAGTAAACAGTGTCTATTTAAACAGAACAATACAGTAAACAGATTCTATTGAAACAGCACACTGCAGTAAACAGAGTCTGTTTAAACAGAACAATACAGTAAACAGAGTCTATTGAAAAAGACCAATACAGTAAACAGAGACTATTGAAACAGAACAATACAGTAAACAGAGTCTATTGAAACAGAACAATACCGTAAACAGAGACTATTGAAACAGAACAGTACAGGAAACAGAGTCTATTTAAACAGAACAATACAGTAAACAGAGTCTATTTAAACAGAACAATACAGTAAACAGAGTCTATTGAAACAGCACACTGCAGTAAACAGAGTCTATTTGAACAGAACAATACAGTAAACAGAGTCTATTTAAACAGCACACTGCAGTAAACAGAGTCTATTTAAACAGAACAGTACAGTAAACAGAGTCTATTTAAACAGAACAATACAGTAAACAGAGTCTATTGAAACAGAACACTACAGTAAACAGAGTCTATTTAAACAGAACAATACAGTAAACAGAGTCTATTTAAACAGAACACTACAGTAAACAGAGTCTACTTAAACAGAACATTACAGTAAACAAAGTCTATTGAAACAGAACAATACAGTAAACAGAGTCTATTTGAACAGAACAATACAGTAAACAGAGTCTATTGAAACAGAACAATACAGTAAACAGAGTCTATTTGAACAGAACAATACAGTAAACAGAGTCTATTGAAACAGAACAATACAGTAAACAGAGTCTATTGAAACAGAACAATACAGTAAACAGAGTCGATTTAAACAGAACAATACAGTAAACAGAGTCTATTGAAACAGAACAATACAGTAAACAGAGTCTATTTAAACAGAACAATACAGTAAACAGAGTCTATTTGAACAGAACAATACAGTAAACAGAGTCTATTTGAACAAAACAATACAGTAAACAGAGTCTATTTAAACAGAACAATACAGTAAACAGAGTCTATTTAAACAGAACACTACAGTAAACAGAGTCTATTTGAACAGAACAATACAGTAAACAGAGTCTATTGAAACAGAACAATACAGTAAACAGTGTCTATTTAAACAGAACAATACAGTAAACAGAGTCTATTTGAACAGAACAATACAGTAAACAGAGTCTATTGAAACAGAACAATACAGTAAACAGAGTCTATTTGAACAGAACAATACAGTAAACAGAGTCTATTTAAACAGACAATACAGTAAACAGAGTCTATTGAAACAGAACACTACAGTAAACAGAGTCTATTTAAACAGAACAATACAGTAAACAGAGTCTATTGAAACAGAATAATACAGTAAACAGTGTCTATTTAAACAGAACAATACAGTAAACAGAGTCTATTTAAACAGAACACTACAGTAAACAGAGTCTATTTAAACAGAACAATACAGTAAACAGAGTCTATTGAAACAGAACAATACAGTAAACAGTGTCTATTTAAACAGAACAATGCAGTAAACAGAGTCAATTGAAACAGAACAATACAGTAAACAGAGACTATTTAAACAGAACAATACAGTAAACAGTGTCTATTTAAACAGCACACTACGGTAAACAGAGTCTATTCAAGCAGAACAATACAGTAAACAGAGTCTATTTAAACAGAACAATACAGTAAACAGTGTCTATTTAAACAGAACAATACAGTAAACAGAGTCTATTGAAACAGCACACTGCAGTAAACAGAGTCTATTGAAACAGAACAATACAGTAAACAGAGTCGATTTAAACAGAACAATACAGTAAACAGAGTCTATTGAAACAGAACAATACAGTAAACAGAGTCTATTGAAACAGAACAATACAGTAAACAGAGTCTATTGAAACGGAACAATACAGTAAACAGAGTCTATTTAAACAGAACAACACAGTAAACAGAGTCTATTTGAACAGAACAATACAGTAAACAGAGTCTATTGAAACAGAACAATATAGTAAGCAGAGTCTATTTGACCAGAACAATACAGTAAACAGAGTCTATTTAAACAGAACAATACAGTAAACAGAGTCTATTTAAACAGAACACTACAGTAAACAGAGTCTATTTAAACAGAACAATACAGTAAACAGAGTCTATTGAAACAGAACAATACAGTAAACAGTGTCTATTTAAACAGAACAATACAGTAGACAGAGTCTATTCAAACAGCACACTGCAGTAAACAGAGTCTATTTAAACAGAACAATACAGTAAACAGAGTCTATTGAAACAGAACAATATAGTAAACAGAGACTATTTAAACAGAACAATACAGTAAACAGTGTCGATTTAAACAGCACACTACAGTAAACAGAGTCTATTTAAACAGAACAATACAGTAAACAGAGTCTATTTAAACAGAACAATACAGTAAACAGTGTCTATTTAAACAGAACAATACAGTAAACAGATTCTATTGAAACAGCACACTGCAGTAAACAGAGTCTGTTTAAACAGAACAATACAGTAAACAGAGTCTATTGAAAAAGAACAATACAGTAAACAGAGACTATTGAAACAGAACAATACAGTAAACAGAGTCTATTGAAACAGAACAATACCGTAAACAGAGACTATTGAAACAGAACAGTACAGGAAACAGAGTCTATTTAAACAGAACAATACAGTAAACAGAGTCTATTTAAACAGAACAATACAGTAAACAGAGTCTATTGAAACAGCACACTGCAGTAAACAGAGTCTATTTGAACAGAACAATACAGTAAACAGAGTCTATTTAAACAGCACACTGCAGTAAACAGAGTCTATTTAAACAGAACAGTACAGTAAACAGAGTCTATTTAAACAGAACAATACAGTAAACAGAGTCTATTGAAACAGAACACTACAGTAAACAGAGTCTATTTAAACAGAACAATACAGTAAACAGAGTCTATTTAAACAGAACACTACAGTAAACAGAGTCTACTTAAACAGAACATTACAGTAAACAAAGTCTATTGAAACAGAACAATACAGTAAACAGAGTCTATTTGAACAGAACAATACAGTAAACAGAGTCTATTGAAACAGAACAATACAGTAAACAGAGTCTATTTGAACAGAACAATACAGTAAACAGAGTCTATTGAAACAGAACAATACAGTAAACAGAGTCTATTGAAACAGAACAATACCGTAAACAGAGTCGATTTAAACAGAACAATACAGTAAACAGAGTCTATTGAAACAGAACAATACAGTAAACAGAGTCTATTTAAACAGAACAATACAGTAAACAGAGTCTATTTGAACAGAACAATACAGTAAACAGAGTCTATTTGAACAAAACAATACAGTAAACAGAGTCTATTTAAACAGAACAATACAGTAAACAGAGTCTATTTAAACAGAACACTACAGTAAACAGAGTCTATTTGAACAGAACAATACAGTAAACAGAGTCTATTGAAACAGAACAATACAGTAAACAGTGTCTATTTAAACAGAACAATACAGTAAACAGAGTCTATTTGAACAGAACAATACAGTAAACAGAGTCTATTGAAACAGAACAATACAGTAAACAGAGTCTATTTGAACAGAACAATACAGTAAACAGAGTCTATTTAAACAGACAATACAGTAAACAGAGTCTATTGAAACAGAACACTACAGTAAACAGAGTCTATTTAAACAGAACAATACAGTAAACAGAGTCTATTGAAACAGAATAATACAGTAAACAGTGTCTATTTAAACAGAACAATACAGTAAACAGAGTCTATTTAAACAGAACACTACAGTAAACAGAGTCTATTTAAACAGAACAATACAGTAAACAGAGTCTATTGAAACAGAACAATACAGTAAACAGTGTCTATTTAAACAGAACAATGCAGTAAACAGAGTCAATTGAAACAGAACAATACAGTAAACAGAGACTATTTAAACAGAACAATACAGTAAACAGTGTCTATTTAAACAGCACACTACAGTAAACAGAGTCTATTCAAGCAGAACAATACAGTAAACAGAGTCTATTTAAACAGAACAATACAGTAAACAGTGTCTATTTAAACAGAACAATACAGTAAACAGAGTCTATTGAAACAGCACACTGCAGTAAACAGAGTCTATTGAAACAGAACAATACAGTAAACAGAGTCGATTTAAACAGAACAATACAGTAAACAGAGTCTATTGAAACAGAACAATACAGTAAACAGAGTCTATTGAAACAGAACAATACAGTAAACAGAGTCTATTGAAACGGAACAATACAGTAAACAGAGTCTATTTAAACAGAACAACACAGTAAACAGAGTCTATTTGAACAGAACAATACAGTAAACAGAGTCTATTGAAACAGAACAATATAGTAAGCAGAGTCTATTTGACCAGAACAATACAGTAAACAGAGTCTATTTAAACAGAACAATACAGTAAACAGAGTCTATTTAAACAGAACACTACAGTAAACAGAGTCTATTTAAACAGAACAATACAGTAAACAGAGTCTATTGAAACAGAACAATACAGTAAACAGTGTCTATTTAAACAGAACAATACAGTAAACAGAGTCTATTTAAACAGCACACTGCAGTAAACTGAGTCTGTTTAAACAGAACAATACAGTAAACAGAGTCTATTGAAACAGAACAATACAGTAAACAGAGACTATTTAAACAGAACAATACAGTAAACAGTGTCTATTTAAACAGCACACTACGGTAAACAGAGTCTATTTAAACAGAACAATATAGTAAACAGAGTCTATTGAAACAGCACACTGCAGTAAACAGAGTCTGTTTAAACAGAACAATACAGTAAACAGAGTCTATTGAAACAGAACACTACAGTAAACAGAGTCTATTTAAACAGAACAGTACAGTAAGCAGAGTCTATTTAAACAGAACAATACAGTAAACAGAGTCTACTTAAACAGAACAATACAGTAAACAGAGTCTATTGAAACAGAACAATACAGTAAACAGAGTCTATTGAAACAGAACAATACAGTAAACAGAGTCGATTTAAACTGAACAATACAGTAAACAGAGTATATTGAAACAGAACAATACAGTAAACAGAGTCTATTTAAACAGAACAATACAGTAAACAGACTCTATTTGAACAGAACAATACAGTAAACAGAGTCTATTTAAACAGAACAATACAGTAAACAGAGTCTATTTGAACAGAACAATACAGTAAACAGAGTCTATTGAAACAGAACAATACAGTAAACAGAGTCTATTTGAACAGAACAATACAGTAAACAGAGTCTATTTAAACAGAACACTACAGTAAACAGAGTCTATTTAAACAGAACAATACAGTAAGCAGAATCTATTGAAACAGAACAATACAGTAAACAGTGTCTATTTAAACAGAACAATACAGTAAACAGAGTCTATTTAAACAGCACACTGCAGTAAACAGAGTCTATTTAAACAGAACAATACAGTAAACAGAGTCTATTGAAACAGAACAATACAGTAAACAGTGTCTATTTAAACAGAACAATACAGTAAACAGAGTCTATTTAAACAGCACACTGCAGTAAACAGAGTCTATTTAAACAGAACAATACAGTAAACAGAGTCTATTGAAACAGAACAATACAGTAAACAGAGACTATTTTAACAGAACAATACAGTAAACAGTGTCTATTTAAACAGCACTCTACGGTAAACAGAGTCTATTTAAGCAGAACAATACAGTAAACAGAGTCTATTTAAACAGAACAATACAGTAAACAGTGTCTATTTAAACAGAACAATACAGTAAACAGAGTCTATTGAAACAGCACACTGCAGGAAACAGAGTCTATTTAAACAGAACAATACAGTAAACAGAGTCGATTTAAACAGAACAATACAGTAAACAGAGGCTATTGAAACAGAACAATACAGTAAACAGAGTCTATTGAAACAGAACAATACAGTAAACAGAGTCGAATTAAACAGAACAATACAGTAAACAGAGTCTATTGAAACAGAACAATACAGTAAACAGAGTCTATTTAAACAGAACAATACAGTAAACAGAGTCTATTTGAACAGAACAATACAGTAAACAGAGTCTATTGAAACAGAACAAGACAGTAAACAGAGTCTATTTGAACAGAACAATACAGTAAACAGAGTCTATTTAAACAGAACAATACAGTAAACAGAGTCTATTTAAACAGAACACTACAGTAAACAGAGTCTATTTAAACAGAACAATACAGTAAACAGAGTCTATTGAAACAGAACAATACAGTAAACAGTGTCTATTTAAACAGAACAATACAGTAAACAGAGTCTATTTAAACAGAACAATACAGTAAACAGAGTCTATTTAAACAGCACACTGCAGTAAACTGAGTCTGTTTAAACAGAACAATACAGTAAACAGAGTCTATTGAAACAGAACAATACAGTAAACAGAGACTATTTAAACAGAACAATACAGTAAACAGTGTCTATTTAAACAGCACACTACGGTAAACAGAGTCTATTTAAACAGAACAATACAGTAAACAGAGTCTATTGAAACAGCACACTGCAGTAAACAGAGTCTGTTTAAACAGAACAATACAGTAAACAGAGTCTATTGAAACAGAACACTACAGTAAACAGAGTCTATTTAAACAGAACAGTACAGTAAGCAGACTCTATTTAAACAGAACAATACAGTAAACAGAGTCTACTTAAACAGAACAATACATTAAACAGAGTCTATTGAAACAGAACAATACAGTAAGCAGAGTCTATTGAAACAGAACAATACAGTAAACAGAGTCGATTTAAACTGAACAATACAGTAAACAGAGTATATTGAAACAGAACAATACAGTAAACAGAGTCTATTTAAACAGAACAATACAGTAAACAGAGTCTATTTGAACAGAACAATACAGTAAACAGAGTCTATTTAAACAGAACAATACAGTAAACAGAGTCTATTTGAACAGAACAATGCAGTAAACAGAGTCTATTGAAACAGAACAATACAGTAAACAGAGTCTATTTGAACAGAACAATACAGTAAACAGAGTCTATTTAAACAGAACACTACAGTAAACAGAGTCTATTTAAACAGAACAATACAGTAAGCAGAATCTATTGAAACAGAACAATACAGTAAACAGTGTCTATTTAAACAGAACAATACAGTAAACAGAGTCTATTTAAACAGCACACTGCAGTAAACAGAGTCTATTTAAACAGAACAATACAGTAAACAGAGTCTATTGAAACAGAACAATACAGTAAACAGTGTCTATTTAAACAGAACAATACAGTAAACAGAGTCTATTTAAACAGCACACTGCAGTAAACAGAGTCTATTTAAACAGAACAATACAGTAAACAGAGTCTATTGAAACAGAACAATACAGTAAACAGAGACTATTTTAACAGAACAATACAGTAAACAGTGTCTATTTAAACAGCACTCTACGGTAAACAGAGTCTATTTAAGCAGAACAATACAGTAAACAGAGTCTATTTAAACAGAACAATACAGTAAACAGTGTCTATTTAAACAGAACAATACAGTAAACAGAGTCTATTGAAACAGCACACTGCAGGAAACAGAGTCTATTTAAACAGAACAATACAGTAAACAGAGTCGATTTAAACAGAACAATACAGTAAACAGAGGCTATTGAAACAGAACAATACAGTAAACAGAGTCTATTGAAACAGAACAATACAGTAAACAGAGTCGAATTAAACAGAACAATACAGTAAACAGAGTCTATTGAAACAGAACAATACAGTAAACAGAGTCTATTTAAACAGAACAATACAGTAAACAGAGTCTATTTGAACAGAACAGTACAGTAAACAGAGTCTATTGAAACAGAACAAGACAGTAAACAGAGTCTATTTGAACAGAACAATACAGTAAACAGAGTCTATTTAAACAGAACAATACAGTAAACAGAGTCTATTTAAACAGAACACTACAGTAAACAGAGTCTATTTAAACAGAACAATACAGTAAACAGAGTCTATTGAAACAGAACAATACAGTAAACAGTGTCTATTTAAACAGAACAATACAGTAAACAGAGTCTATTTAAACAGCACACTGCAGTAAACTCAGTCCATTTAAAGAGAACAATACAGTAAACAGAGTCTATTTAAACAGAACAATACAGTAAACAGAGTCTATTTAAACAGAACAATACAGTAAACAGAGTCTACTTAAACAGAACAATACAGTAAACAGAGTCTATTGAAACAGAACAATACAGTAAACAGAGTCTATTGAAACAGAACAATACAGTAAACAGAGTCGATTTAAACTGAACAATACAGTAAACAGTGTCTATTTAAACAGAACAATACAGTAAACAGAGTCTATTTGAACAGAACAATACAGTAAACAGAGTCTATTGAAACAGAACAATACAGTAAACAGAGTCTATTTGAACAGAACAATACAGTAAACAGAGTCTATTTAAACAGAACAATACAGTAAACAGAGTCTATTGAAACAGAACACTACAGTAAACAGAGTCTATTTAAACAGAACAATACAGTAAACAGAGTCTATTTAAACAGAACAATACAGTAAACAGTGTCTATTTAAACAGAACAATACATTAAACAGAGTCTATTGAAACAGCACACTGCAGTAAACAGAGTCTATTTGAACAGAACAATACAGTAAACAGAGTCTATTTAAACAGCACACTGCAGTAAACAGAGTCTATTTAAACAGAACAATACAGTAAACAGAGTCTATTTAAACAGAACAATACAGTAAACAGAGTCTATTGAAACAGAACACTACAGTAAACAGAGTCTATTGAAACAGAACAATACAGTAAACAGAGTCTATTTGAACAGAACAATACAGTAAACAGAGTCTATTGAAACAGAACAATACAGTAAACAGAGTCTATTTGAACAGAACAATACAGTAAACAGAGTCTATTGAAACAGAACAATACAGTAAACAGAGTCTATTGAAACAGAACAATACAGTAAACAGAGTCGATTTAAACAGAACAATACAGTAAACAGAGTCTATTGAAACAGAACAATACAGTAAACAGAGTCTATTTAAACAGAACAATACATTAAACAGAGTCTATTTGAACAGAACAATACAGTAAACAGAGTCTATTGAAACAGAACAATACAGTAAACAGAGTCTATTTGAACAGAACAATACAGTAAACAGAGTCTATTTAAACAGAACACTACAGTAAACAGAGTCTATTTAAACAGAACAATACAGTAAGCAGAGTCTATTGAAACAGAACAATACAGTAAACAGTGTCTATTTAAACAGAACAATACAGTAAACAGAGTCTATTTAAACAGCACACTGCAGTAAACAGAGTCTATTTAAACAGAACAATACAGTAAACAGAGTCTATTGAAACAGAACAATATAGTAAACAGAGACTATTTAAACAGAACAATACAGTAAACAGTGTCGATTTAAACAGCACACTACAGTAAACAGAGTCTATTTAAACAGAACAATACAGTAAACAGAGTCTATTTAAACAGAACAATACAGTAAACAGTGTCTATTTAAACAGAACAATACAGTAAACAGATTCTATTGAAACAGCACACTGCAGTAAACAGAGTCTGTTTAAACAGAACAATACAGTAAACAGAGTCTATTGAAAAAGAACAATACAGTAAACAGAGACTATTGAAACAGAACAATACAGTAAACAGAGTCTATTGAAACAGAACAATACCGTAAACAGAGACTATTGAAACAGAACAGTACAGGAAACAGAGTCTATTTAAACAGAACAATACAGTAAACAGAGTCTATTTAAACAGAACAATACAGTAAACAGAGTCTATTGAAACAGCACACTGCAGTAAACAGAGTCTATTTGAACAGAACAATACAGTAAACAGAGTCTATTTAAACAGCACACTGCAGTAAACAGAGTCTATTTAAACAGAACAGTACAGTAAACAGAGTCTATTTAAACAGAACAATACAGTAAACAGAGTCTATTGAAACAGAACACTACAGTAAACAGAGTCTATTTAAACAGAACAATACAGTAAACAGAGTCTATTTAAACAGAACACTACAGTAAACAGAGTCTACTTAAACAGAACATTACAGTAAACAAAGTCTATTGAAACAGAACAATACAGTAAACAGAGTCTATTTGAACAGAACAATACAGTAAACAGAGTCTATTGAAACAGAACAATACAGTAAACAGAGTCTATTTGAACAGAACAATACAGTAAACAGAGTCTATTGAAACAGAACAATACAGTAAACAGAGTCTATTGAAACAGAACAATACAGTAAACAGAGTCGATTTAAACAGAACAATACAGTAAACAGAGTCTATTGAAACAGAACAATACAGTAAACAGAGTCTATTTAAACAGAACAATACAGTAAACAGAGTCTATTTGAACAGAACAATACAGTAAACAGAGTCTATTTGAACAAAACAATACAGTAAACAGAGTCTATTTAAACAGAACAATACAGTAAACAGAGTCTATTTAAACAGAACACTACAGTAAACAGAGTCTATTTGAACAGAACAATACAGTAAACAGAGTCTATTGAAACAGAACAATACAGTAAACAGTGTCTATTTAAACAGAACAATACAGTAAACAGAGTCTATTTGAACAGAACAATACAGTAAACAGAGTCTATTGAAACAGAACAATACAGTAAACAGAGTCTATTTGAACAGAACAATACAGTAAACAGAGTCTATTTAAACAGACAATACAGTAAACAGAGTCTATTGAAACAGAACACTACAGTAAACAGAGTCTATTGAAACAGAACAATACTGTAAACAGAGTCGATTTAAACAGAACAATACAGTAAACAGAGAATATTGAAACAGAACAATACAGTAAACAGAGTCTATTTAAACAGAACAATGCAGTAAACAGAGTCTATTTGAACAGAACAATACAGTAAACAGAGTCTATTGAAACAGAACAATACAGTAAACAGAGTCTATTTGAACAGAACAATACAGTAAACAGAGTCTATTTAAACAGAACAATACAGTAAACAGAGTCTATTGAAACAGAACACTACAGTAAACAGAGTCTATTTAAACAGAACAATACAGTAAACAGAGTCTATTGAAACAGAACAATACAGTAAACAGTGTCTATTTAAACAGAACAATACAGCAAATAGAGTCTATTTAAACAGAACACTACAGTAAACAGAGTCTATTTAAACAGAACAATACAGTAAACAGAGTCTATTGAAACAGAACAATACAGTAAACAGTGTCTATTTAAACAGAACAATACAGTAAACAGAGTCTATTTGAACAGAACAATACAGTAAACAGAGTCTATTGAAACAGAACAATACAGTAAACAGAGTCTATTTGAACAGAACAATACAGTAAACAGAGTCTATTTAAACAGAACAATACAGTAAACAGAGTCTATTTAAACAGAACACTACAGTAAACAGAGTCTATTTAAACAGAACAATACAGTAAACAGAGTCTATTGAAACAGAACAATACAGTAAACAGTGTCTATTTAAACAGAACAATACAGTAAACAGAGTCTATTTAAACAGCACACAGCAGTAAACTCAGTCTATTTAAACAGAACAATACAGTAAACAGAGTCTATTGAAACAGAACAATACAGTAAACAGTGTATTGAAACAGAACACTACAGTAAACAGAGTCTATTTAAACAGAACAATACAGTAAACAGAGTCTATTTAAACAGAACACTACAGTAAACAGAGTCTACTTAAACAGAACAATACAGTAAACAGAGTCTATTGAAACAGAACACTACAGTAAACAGAGTCTATTGAAACAGAACAATACTGTAAACAGAGTCGATTTAAACAGAACAATACAGTAAACAGAGAATATTGAAACAGAACAATACAGTAAACAGAGTCTATTTAAACAGAACAATACAGTAAACAGAGTCTATTTGAACAGAACAATACAGTAAACAGAGTCTATTGAAACAGAACAATACAGTAAACAGAGTCTATTTGAACAGAACAATACAGTAAACAGAGTCTATTTAAACAGAACAATACAGTAAACAGAGTCTATTGAAACAGAACACTACAGTAAACAGAGTCTATTTAAACAGAACAATACAGTAAACAGAGTCTATTGAAACAGAACAATACAGTAAACAGTGTCTATTTAAACAGAACAATACAGCAAATAGAGTCTATTTAAACAGAACACTACAGTAAACAGAGTCTATTTAAACAGAACAATACAGTAAACAGAGTCTATTGAAACAGAACAATACAGTAAACAGTGTCTATTTAAACAGAACAATACAGTAAACAGAGTCTATTTAAACAGCACACTGCAGTAAACAGAGTCTATTCAAACAGAACAATGCCGTAAACAGAGTGTATTGAAACAGAACAATACAGTAAACAGAGACTATTTACACAGAACAATACAGTAAACTGTGTCTATTTAAACAGCACACTACGGTAAACAGAGTCTATTCAAGCAGAACAATACAGTAAACAGAGTCTATTTAAACAGAACAATACAGTAAACAGTGTCTATTTAAACAGAACAATACAGTAAACAGAGTCTATTGAAACAGCACACTGCAGTAAACAGAGTCTATTTAAACAGAACAATACAGTAAACAGAGTCGATTTAAACAGAACAATACAGTAAACAGAGTCTATTGAAACAGAACAATACAGTAAACAGAGTCTATTGAAACAGAACAATACAGTAAACAGAGTCTATTGAAACGGAACAATACAGTAAACAGAGTCTATTTAAACAGAACAACACAGTAAACAGAGTCTATTTGAACAGAACAATACAGTAAACAGAGTCTATTGAAACAGAACAATACAGTAAACAGTGTCTATTTAAACAGAACAATACAGTAAACAGAGTCTATTTAAACAGCACACTGCAGTAAACTCAGTCCATTTAAAGAGAACAATACAGTAAACAGAGTCTATTTAAACAGAACAATACAGTAAACAGAGTCTATTTAAACAGAACAATACAGTAAACAGAGTCTACTTAAACAGAACAATACAGTAAACAGAGTCTATTGAAACAGAACAATACAGTAAACAGAGTCTATTGAAACAGAACAATACAGTAAACAGAGTCGATTTAAACTGAACAATACAGTAAACAGTGTCTATTTAAACAGAACAATACAGTAAACAGAGTCTATTTGAACAGAACAATACAGTAAACAGAGTCTATTGAAACAGAACAATACAGTAAACAGAGTCTATTTGAACAGAACAATACAGTAAACAGAGTCTATTTAAACAGAACAATACAGTAAACAGAGTCTATTGAAACAGAACACTACAGTAAACAGAGTCTATTTAAACAGAACAATACAGTAAACAGAGTCTATTGAAACAGAACAATACAGTAAACAGTGTCTATTTAAACAGAACAATACAGTAAACAGAGTCTATTTGAACAGAACAATACAGTAAACAGAGTCTATTGAAACAGAACAATACAGTAAACAGAGTCTATTTGAACAGAACAATACAGTAAACAGAGTCTATTTAAACAGAACAATACAGTAAACAGAGTCTATTTAAACAGAACACTACAGTAAACAGAGTCTATTTAAACAGAACAATACAGTAAACAGAGTCTATTGAAACAGAACAATACAGTAAACAGTGTCTATTTAAACAGAACAATACAGTAAACAGAGTCTATTTAAACAGCACACTGCAGTAAACTCAGTCTATTTAAACAGAACAATACAGTAAACAGAGTCTATTGAAACAGAACAATACAGTAAACAGTGTATTGAAACAGAACACTACAGTAAACAGAGTCTATTTAAACAGAACAATACAGTAAACAGAGTCTATTTAAACAGAACACTACAGTAAACAGAGTCTACTTAAACAGAACAATACAGTAAACAGAGTCTATTGAAACAGAACACTACAGTAAACAGAGTCTATTGAAACAGAACAATACTGTAAACAGAGTCGATTTAAACAGAACAATACAGTAAACAGAGAATATTGAAACAGAACAATACAGTAAACAGAGTCTATTTAAACAGAACAATACAGTAAACAGAGTCTATTTGAACAGAACAATACAGTAAACAGAGTCTATTGAAACAGAACAATACAGTAAACAGAGTCTATTTGAACAGAACAATACAGTAAACAGAGTCTATTTAAACAGAACAATACAGTAAAAAGAGTCTATTGAAACAGAACACTACAGTAAACAGAGTCTATTTAAACAGAACAATACAGTAAACAGAGTCTATTGAAACAGAACAATACAGTAAACAGTGTCTATTTAAACAGAACAATACAGCAAATAGAGTCTATTTAAACAGAACACTACAGTAAACAGAGTCTATTTAAACAGAACAATACAGTAAACAGAGTCTATTGAAACAGAACAATACAGTAAACAGTGTCTATTTAAACAGAACAATACAGTAAACAGAGTCTATTTAAACAGCACACTGCAGTAAACAGAGTCTATTTAAACAGAACAATGCCGTAAACAGAGTGTATTGAAACAGAACAATACAGTAAACAGAGACTATTTACACAGAACAATACAGTAAACTGTGTCTATTTAAACAGCACACTACGGTAAACAGAGTCTATTCAAGCAGAACAATACAGTAAACAGAGTCTATTTAAACAGAACAATACAGTAAACAGTGTCTATTTAAACAGAACAATACAGTAAACAGAGTCTATTGAAACAGCACACTGCAGTAAACAGAGTCTATTTAAACAGAACAATACAGTAAACAGAGTCGATTTAAACAGAACAATACAGTAAACAGAGTCTATTGAAACAGAACAATACAGTAAACAGAGTCTATTGAAACAGAACAATACAGTAAACAGAGTCTATTGAAACGGAACAATACAGTAAACAGAGTCTATTTAAACAGAACAACACAGTAAACAGAGTCTATTTGAACAGAACAATACAGTAAACAGAGTCTATTGAAACAGAACAATACAGTAAACAGTGTCTATTTAAACAGAACAATACAGTAAACAGAGTCTATTTAAACAGCACACTGCAGTAAACTCAGTCCATTTAAAGAGAACAATACAGTAAACAGAGTCTATTTAAACAGAACAATACAGTAAACAGAGTCTATTTAAACAGAACAATACAGTAAACAGAGTCTACTTAAACAGAACAATACAGTAAACAGAGTCTATTGAAACAGAACAATACAGTAAACAGAGTCTATTGAAACAGAACAATACAGTAAACAGAGTCGATTTAAACTGAACAATACAGTAAACAGTGTCTATTTAAACAGAACAATACAGTAAACAGAGTCTATTTGAACAGAACAATACAGTAAACAGAGTCTATTGAAACAGAACAATACAGTAAACAGAGTCTATTTGAACAGAACAATACAGTAAACAGAGTCTATTTAAACAGAACAATACAGTAAACAGAGTCTATTGAAACAGAACACTACAGTAAACAGAGTCTATTTAAACAGAACAATACAGTAAACAGAGTCTATTTAAACAGAACAATACAGTAAACAGTGTCTATTTAAACAGAACAGTACATTAAACAGAGTCTATTGAAACAGCACACTGCAGTAAACAGAGTCTATTTGAACAGAACAATACAGTAAACAGAGTCTATTTAAACAGCACACTGCAGTAAACAGAGTCTATTTAAACAGAACAATACAGTAAACAGAGTCTATTTAAACAGAACAATACAGTAAACAGAGTCTATTGAAACAGAACACTACAGTAAACAGAGTCTATTGAAACAGAACAATACAGTAAACAGAGTCTATTTGAACAGAACAATACAGTAAACAGAGTCTATTGAAACAGAACAATACAGTAAACAGAGTCTATTTGAACAGAACAATACAGTAAACAGAGTCTATTGAAACAGAACAATACAGTAAACAGAGTCTATTGAAACAGAACAATACAGTAAACAGAGTCGATTTAAACAGAACAATACAGTAAACAGAGTCTATTGAAACAGAACAATACAGTAAACAGAGTCTATTTAAACAGAACAATACATTAAACAGAGTCTATTTGAACAGAACAATACAGTAAACAGAGTCTATTGAAACAGAACAATACAGTAAACAGAGTCTATTTGAACAGAACAATACAGTAAACAGAGTCTATTTAAACAGAACACTACAGTAAACAGAGTCTATTTAAACAGAACAATACAGTAAGCAGAGTCTATTGAAACAGAACAATACAGTAAACAGTGTCTATTTAAACAGAACAATACAGTAAACAGAGTCTATTTAAACAGCACACTGCAGTAAACAGAGTCTATTTAAACAGAACAATACAGTAAACAGAGTCTATTGAAACAGAGCAATATAGTAAACAGAGACTATTTAAACAGAACAATACAGTAAACAGTGTCGATTTAAACAGCACACTACAGTAAACAGAGTCTATTTAAACAGAACAATACAGTAAACAGAGTCTATTTAAACAGAACAATACAGTAAACAGTGTCTATTTAAACAGAACAATACAGTAAACAGATTCTATTGAAACAGCACACTGCAGTAAACAGAGTCTGTTTAAACAGAACAATACAGTAAACAGAGTCTATTGAAAAAGAACAATACAGTAAACAGAGACTATTGAAACAGAACAATACAGTAAACAGAGTCTATTGAAACAGAACAATACCGTAAACAGAGACTATTGAAACAGAACAGTACAGGAAACAGAGTCTATTTAAACAGAACAATACAGTAAACAGAGTCTATTTAAACAGAACAATACAGTAAACAGAGTCTATTGAAACAGCACACTGCAGTAAACAGAGTCTATTTGAACAGAACAATACAGTAAACAGAGTCTATTTAAACAGCACACTGCAGTAAACAGAGTCTATTTAAACAGAACAGTACAGTAAACAGAGTCTATTTAAACAGAACAATACAGTAAACAGAGTCTATTGAAACAGAACACTACAGTAAACAGAGTCTATTTAAACAGAACAATACAGTAAACAGAGTCTATTTAAACAGAACACTACAGTAAACAGAGTCTACTTAAACAGAACATTACAGTAAACAAAGTCTATTGAAACAGAACAATACAGTAAACAGAGTCTATTTGAACAGAACAATACAGTAAACAGAGTCTATTGAAACAGAACAATACAGTAAACAGAGTCTATTTGAACAGAACAATACAGTAAACAGAGTCTATTGAAACAGAACAATACAGTAAACAGAGTCTATTGAAACAGAACAATACAGTAAACAGAGTCGATTTAAACAGAACAATACAGTAAACAGAGTCTATTGAAACAGAACAATACAGTAAACAGAGTCTATTTAAACAGAACAATACAGTAAACAGAGTCTATTTGAACAGAACAATACAGTAAACAGAGTCTATTTGAACAAAACAATACAGTAAACAGAGTCTATTTAAACAGAACAATACAGTAAACAGAGTCTATTTAAACAGAACACTACAGTAAACAGAGTCTATTTGAACAGAACAATACAGTAAACAGAGTCTATTGAAACAGAACAATACAGTAAACAGTGTCTATTTAAACAGAACAATACAGTAAACAGAGTCTATTTGAACAGAACAATACAGTAAACAGAGTCTATTGAAACAGAACAATACAGTAAACAGAGTCTATTTGAACAGAACAATACAGTAAACAGAGTCTATTTAAACAGACAATACAGTAAACAGAGTCTATTGAAACAGAACACTACAGTAAACAGAGTCTATTTAAACAGAACAATACAGTAAACAGAGTCTATTGAAACAGAACAATACAGTAAACAGTGTCTATTTAAACAGAACAATACAGTAAACAGAGTCTATTTAAACAGAACACTACAGTAAACAGAGTCTATTGAAACAGAACAATACAGTAAACAGAGTCTATTGAAACAGAACAATACAGTAAACAGTGTCTATTTAAACAGAACAATGCAGTAAACAGAGTCAATTGAAACAGAACAATACAGTAAACAGAGACTATTTAAACAGAACAATACAGTAAACAGTGTCTATTTAAACAGCACACTACGGTAAACAGAGTCTATTCAAGCAGAACAATACAGTAAACAGAGTCTATTTAAACAGAACAATACAGTAAACAGTGTCTATTTAAACAGAACAATACAGTAAACAGAGTCTATTGAAACAGCACACTGCAGTAAACAGAGTCTATTGAAACAGAACAATACAGTAAACAGAGTCGATTTAAACAGAACAATACAGTAAACAGAGTCTATTGAAACAGAACAATACAGTAAACAGAGTCTATTGAAACAGAACAATACAGTAAACAGAGTCTATTGAAACGGAACAATACAGTAAACAGAGTCTATTTAAACAGAACAACACAGTAAACAGAGTCTATTTGAAAAGAACAATACAGTAAACAGAGTCTATTGAAACAGAACAATATAGTAAGCAGAGTCTATTTGACCAGAACAATACAGTAAACAGAGTCTATTTAAACAGAACAATACAGTAAACAGAGTCTATTTAAACAGAACACTACAGTAAACAGAGTCTATTTAAACAGAACAATACAGTAAACAGAGTCTATTGAAACAGAACAATACAGCAAACAGTGTCTATTTAAACAGAACAATACAGTAAACAGAGTCTATTTAAACAGCACACTGCAGTAAACTGAGTCTGTTTAAACAGAACAATACAGTAAACAGAGTCTATTGAAACAGAACAATACAGTAAACAGAGACTATTTAAACAGAACAATACAGTAAACAGTGTCTATTTAAACAGCACACTACGGTAAACAGAGTCTATTTAAACAGAACAATACAGTAAACAGAGTCTATTGAAACAGCACACTGCAGTAAACAGAGTCTGTTTAAACAGAACAATACAGTAAACAGAGTCTATTGAAAAAGAACAATACAGTAAACAGAGACTATTGAAACAGAACAATACAGTAAACAGAGTCTATTGAAACAGAACAATACAGTAAACAGAGACTATTGAAACAGAACAATACAGGAAACAGAGTCTATTTAAACAGAACAATACAGTAAACAGAGTCTATTTAAACAGAACAATACAGTAAACAGTGTCTATTTAAACAGAACAATACAGTAAACAGAGTCTATTGAAACAGCACACTACAGTAAACAGAGTCTATTTGAAAAGAACAATACAGTAAACAGAGTCTATTGAAACAGAACAATATAGTAAGCAGAGTCTATTTGACCAGAACAATACAGTAAACAGAGTCTATTTAAACAGAACACTACAGTAAACAGAGTCTATTGAAACAGAACAATACAGTAAACAGAGTCTATTGAAACAGAACAATACAGTAAACAGTGTCTATTTAAACAGAACAATGCAGTAAACAGAGTCAATTGAAACAGAACAATACAGTAAACAGAGACTATTTAAACAGAACAATACAGTAAACAGTGTCTATTTAAACAGCACACTACGGTAAACAGAGTCTATTCAAGCAGAACAATACAGTAAACAGAGTCTATTTAAACAGAACAATACAGTAAACAGTGTCTATTTAAACAGAACAATACAGTAAACAGAGTCTATTGAAACAGCACACTGCAGTAAACAGAGTCTATTGAAACAGAACAATACAGTAAACAGAGTCAATTTAAACAGAACAATACAGTAAACAGAGTCTATTGAAACAGAACAATACAGTAAACAGAGTCTATTGAAACAGAACAATACAGTAAACAGAGTCTATTGAAACGGAACAATACAGTAATCAGAGTCTATTTAAACAGAACAACACAGTAAACAGAGTCTATTTGAAAAGAACAATACAGTAAACAGAGTCTATTGAAACAGAACAATATAGTAAGCAGAGTCTATTTGACCAGAACAATACAGTAAACAGAGTCTATTTAAACAGAACAATACAGTAAACAGAGTCTATTTAAACAGAACACTACAGTAAACAGAGTCTATTTAAACAGAACAATACAGTAAACAGAGTCTATTGAAACAGAACAATACAGCAAACAGTGTCTATTTAAACAGAACAATACAGTAAACAGAGTCTATTTAAACAGCACACTGCAGTAAACTGAGTCTGTTTAAACAGAACAATACAGTAAACAGAGTCTATTGAAACAGAACAATACAGTA
This sequence comes from Heterodontus francisci, assembly GCF_036365525.1. NCBI lineage: Eukaryota > Metazoa > Chordata > Chondrichthyes > Heterodontiformes > Heterodontidae > Heterodontus > Heterodontus francisci. Next base: position 9,555,900 of record NC_090373.1, read on the forward strand.
AACAGAGACTATTTAAACAGAACAATACAGTAAACAGTGTCTATTTAAACAGCACACTACGGTAAACAGAGTCTATTTAAACAGAACAATACAGTAAACAGAGTCTATTGAAACAGCACACTGCAGTAAACAGAGTCTGTTTAAACAGAACAATACAGTAAACAGAGTCTATTGAAAAAGAACAATACAGTAAACAGAGACTATTGAAACAGAACAATACAGTAAACAGAGTCTATTGAAACAGAACAATACAGTAAACAGAGACTATTGAAACAGAACAATACAGGAAACAGAGTCTATTTAAACAGAACAATACAGTAAACAGAGTCTATTTAAACAGAACAATACAGTAAACAGTGTCTATTTAAACAGAACAATACAGTAAACAGAGTCTATTGAAACAGCACACTGCAGTAAACAGAGTCTATTTGAACAGAACAATACAGTAAACAGAGTCTATTTAAACAGCACACTGCAGTAAACAGAGTCTATTTAAACAGAACAGTACAGTAAACAGAGTCTATTTAAACAGAACAATACAGTAAACAGAGTCTATTGAAACAGAACACTACAGTAAACAGAGTCTATTTAAACAGAACAATACAGTAAACAGAGTCTATTTAAACAGAACACTACAGTAAACAGAGTCTACTTAAACAGAACATTACAGTAAACAAAGTCTATTGAAACAGAACAATACAGTAAACAGAGTCTATTTGAACAGAACAATACAGTAAACAGAGTCTATTGAAACAGAACAATACAGTAAACAGAGTCTATTTGAACAGAACAATACAGTAAACAGAGTCTATTGAAACAGAACAATACAGTAAACAGAGTCTATTGAAACAGAACAATACAGTAAACAGAGTCGATTTAAACAGAACAATACAGTAAACAGAGTCTATTGAAACAGAACAATACAGTAAACAGAGTCTATTTAAACAGAACAATACAGTAAACAGAGTCTATTTGAACAGAACAATACAGTAAACAGAGTCTATTTGAACAAAACAATACAGTAAACAGAGTCTATTTAAACAGAACAATACAGTAAACAGAGTCTATTTAAACAGAACACTACAGTAAACAGAGTCTATTTGAACAGAACAATACAGTAAACAGAGTCTATTGAAACAGAACAATACAGTAAACAGTGTCTATTTAAACAGAACAATACAGTAAACAGAGTCTATTTGAACAGAACAATACAGTAAACAGAGTCTATTTAAACAGACAATACAGTAAACAGAGTCTATTGAAACAGAACACTACAGTAAACAGAGTCTATTTAAACAGAACAATACAGTAAACAGAGTCTATTGAAACAGAACAATACAGTAAACAGTGTCTATTTAAACAGAACAATACAGTAAACAGAGTCTATTTAAACAGAACACTACAGTAAACAGAGTCTATTTAAACAGAACAATACAGTAAACAGAGTCTATTGAAACAGAACAATACAGTAAACAGTGTCTATTTAAACAGAACAATGCAGTAAACAGAGTCAATTGAAACAGAACAATACAGTAAACAGAGACTATTTAAACAGAACAATACAGCAAACAGTGTCTATTTAAACAGCACACTACGGTAAACAGAGTCTATTCAAGCAGAACAATACAGTAAACAGAGTCTATTTAAACAGAACAATACAGTAAACAGTGTCTATTTAAACAGAACAATACAGCAAACAGAGTCTATTGAAACAGCACACTGCAGTAAACAGAGTCTATTGAAACAGAACAATACAGTAAACAGAGTCGATTTAAACAGAACAATACAGTAAACAGAGTCTATTGAAACAGAACAATACAGTAAACAGAGTCTATTGAAACAGAACAATACAGTAAACAGAGTCTATTGAAACGGAACAATACAGTAAACAGAGTCTATTTAAACAGAACAACACAGTAAACAGAGTCTATTTGAACAGAACAATACAGTAAACAGAGTCTATTGAAACAGAACAATATAGTAAGCAGAGTCTATTTGACCAGAACAATACAGTAAACAGAGTCTATTTAAACAGAACAATACAGTAAACAGAGTCTATTTAAACAGAACACTACAGTAAACAGAGTCTATTTAAACAGAACAATACAGTAAACAGAGTCTATTGAAACAGAACAATACAGTAAACAGTGTCTATTTAAACAGAACAACACAGTAAACAGAGTCTATTTAAACAGCACACTGCAGTAAACTGAGTCTGTTTAAACAGAACAATACAGTAAACAGAGTCTATTGAAACAGAACAATACAGTAAACAGAGACTATTTAAACAGAACAATACAGTAAACAGTGTCTATTTAAACAGCACACTACGGTAAACAGAGTCTATTTAAACAGAACAATACAGTAAACAGAGTCTATTGAAACAGCACACTGCAGTAAACAGAGTCTGTTTAAACAGAACAATACAGTAAACAGAGTCTATTGAAAAAGAACAATACAGTAAACAGAGACTATTGAAACAGAACAATACAGTAAACAGAGTCTATTGAAACAGAACAATACAGTAAACAGAGACTATTGAAACAGAACAATACAGGAAACAGAGTCTATTTAAACAGAACAATACAGTAAACAGAGTCTATTTAAACAGAACAATACAGTAAACAGTGTCTATTTAAACAGAACAATACAGTAAACAGAGTCTATTGAAACAGCACACTGCAGTAAACAGAGTCTATTTGAACAGAACAATACAGTAAACAGAGTCTATTTAAACAGCACACTGCAGCAAACAGAGTCTATTTAAACAGAACAATACAGTAAACAGAGTCTATTTAAACAGAACAATACAGTAAACAGAGTCTATTGAAACAGAACACTACAGTAAACAGAGTCTATTTAAACAGAACAATACAGTAAACAGAGTCTATTTAAACAGAACACTACAGTAAACAGAGTCTACTTAAACAGAACAATACAGTAAACAGAGTCTATTGAAACAGAACAATACAGTAAACAGAGTCTATTGAAACAGAACAATACAGTAAACAGAGTCTATTGAAACAGAACAATACAGTAAACAGTGTCTATTTAAACAGAACAATACAGTAAACAGATTCTATTGAAACAGCACACTGCAGTAAACAGAGTCTGTTTAAACAGAACAATACAGTAAACAGAGTCTATTGAAAAAGAACAATACAGTAAACAGAGACTATTGAAACAGAACAATACAGTAAACAGAGTCTATTGAAACAGATCAATACAGTAAACAGAGACTATTGAAACAGAACAGTACAGGAAACAGAGTCTATTTAAACAGAACAATACAGTAAACAGAGTCTATTTAAACAGAACAATACAGTAAACAGTGTCTATTTAAACAGAACAATACAGTAAACAGAGTCTATTGAAACAGCACACTGCAGTAAACAGAGTATATTTGAACAGAACAATACAGTAAACAGAGTCTATTTAAACAAAACAATACAGTAAACAGAGTCTATTGAAACAGAACAATACAGTAAACAGAGTCTATTTGAACAGAACAATACAGTAAACAGTGTCTATTGAAACAGAACAATACAGTAAACAGAGTCTATTTGAACAGAACAAAACAGTAAACAGAGTCTATTGAAACAGAACAATACAGTAAACAGAGTCTATTTGAACAGAACAATACAGTAAACAGAGTCTATTGAAACAGAACAATACAGTAAACAGAGTCTATTTAAACAGAACAATACAGTAAACAGAGTCTATTTGAACAGAACAATACAGTAAACAGAGTCTATTGAAACAGAACAATACAGTAAACAGAGTCTATTTAAACAGAACAATACAGTAAACAGAGTCTATTTGAACAGAACAATACAGTAAACAGAGTCTATTTGAACAGAACAATACAGTAAACAGAGTCTATTGAAACAGAACAATACAGTAAACAGAGTCTATTTGAACAGAACAATACAGTAAACAGAGTCTATTTAAACAGAACAATACAGTAAACAGAGTCTATTTAAACAGAACACTACAGTAAACAGAGTCTATTTAAACAGAACAATACAGTAAACAGAGTCTATTGAAACAGAACAATACAGTAAACAGTGTCTATTTAAACAGAACAATACAGTAAACAGAGTCTATTTAAACAGCACACTGCAGTAAACTCAGTCTATTTAAACAGAACAATACAGTAAACAGAGTCTATCGAAACAAAACAATACAGTAAACAGAGTCTATTGAAACAGAACACTACAGTAAACAGAGTCTATTTAAACAGAACAAGACAGTAAACAGAGTCTATTTAAACAGAACACTACAGTAAACAGAGTCTACTTAAACAGAACAATACAGTAAACAGAGTCTATTGAAACAGAACAATACAGTAAACAGAGTCTATTGAAACAGAACAATACTGTAAACAGAGTCGATTTAAACAGAACAATACAGTAAACAGAGTATATTGAAACAGAACAATACAGTAAACAGAGTCTATTTAAACAGAACAATACAGTAAACAGAGTCTATTTGAACAGAACAATACAGTAAACAGAGTCTATTGAAACAGAACAATACAGTAAACAGAGTCTTTTTGAACAGAACAATACAGTAAACAGAGTCTATTTAAACAGAACAATACAGTAAACAGAGTCTATTGAAACAGAACACTACAGTAAACAGAGTCTATTTAAACAGAACAATACAGTAAACAGAGTCTATTGAAACAGAACAATACAGTAAACAGTGTCTATTTAAACAGAACAATACAGTAAATAGAGTCTATTTAAACAGAACACTACAGTAAACAGAGTCTATTTAAACAGAACAAAACAGTAAACAGAGTCTATTGAAACAGAACAATACAGTAAACAGTGTCTATTTAAACAGAACAATATAGTAAACAGAGTCTATCTAAACAGCACACTGCAGTAAACAGAGTCTATTTAAACAGAACAATACAGTAAACAGAGTCTATTTAAACAGAATAATACAGTAAACAGAGTCTATTTAAATAGAACAATACAGTAAACAGAGTCTATTTAAACAGAACAATACAGTAAACAGAGTCCATTGAAACAGAACAATAAGGTAAACAGAGACTATTGAAACAGAATAATACAGTAAACAGAGTCTATTTAAACAAAACAATACAGTAAACAGAGTCTATTGAAACAGAACAATACAGTAAACAGAGTCTATTTGAACAGAACAATACAGTAAACAGTGTCTATTGAAACAGAACAATACAGTAAACAGAGTCTATTTGAACAGAACAAAACAGTAAACAGAGTCTATTGAAACAGAACAATACAGTAAACAGAGTCTATTTGAACAGAACAATACAGTAAACAGAGTCTATTGAAATAGAACAATACAGTAAACAGAGTCTATTGAAACAGAACAATACAGTAAACAGAGTCTATTGAAACAGAACAATACAGTAAACAGAGTCTATTTAAACAGAACAATACAGTAAACAGAGTCTATTGAAACAGAACAATACAGTAAACAGAGTCTATTTAAACAGAACAATACAGTAAACAGAGTCTATTTGAACAGAACAATACAGTAAACAGAGTCTATTGAAACAGAACAATACAGTAAACAGAGTCTATTTGAACAGAACAATACAGTAAACAGAGTCTATTTAAACAGAACAATACAGTAAACAGAGTCTATTTAAACAGAACACTACAGTAAACAGAGTCTATTTAAACAGAACAATACAGTAAACAGAGTCTATTGAAACAGAACAATACAGTAAACAGTGTCTATTTAAACAGAACAATACAGTAAACAGAGTCTATTTAAACAGCACACTGCAGTAAACTCAGTCTATTTAAACAGAACAATACAGTAAACAGAGTCTATTGAAACAGAACAATACAGTAAACAGTGTATTGAAACAGAACACTACAGTAAACAGAGTCTATTTAAACAGAACAATACAGTAAACAGAGTCTATTTAAACAGAACACTACAGTAAACAGAGTCTACTTAAACAGAACAATACAGTAAACAGAGTCTATTGAAACAGAACAATACAGTAAACAGAGTCTATTGAAACAGAACAATACTGTAAACAGAGTCGATTTAAACAGAACAATACAGTAAACAGAGAATATTGAAACAGAACAATACAGTAAACAGAGTCTATTTAAACAGAACAATACAGTAAACAGAGTCTATTTGAACAGAACAATACAGTAAACAGAGTCTATTGAAACAGAACAATACAGTAAACAGAGTCTATTTGAACAGAACAATACAGTAAACAGAGTCTATTTAAACAGAACAATACAGTAAACAGAGTCTATTGAAACAGAACACTACAGTAAACAGAGTCTATTTAAACAGAACAATACAGTAAACAGAGTCTATTGAAACAGAACAATACAGTAAACAGTGTCTATTTAAACAGAACAATACAGCAAATAGAGTCTATTTAAACAGAACACTACAGTAAACAGAGTCTATTTAAACAGAACAATACAGTAAACAGAGTCTATTGAAACAGAACAATACAGTAAACAGTGTCTATTTAAACAGAACAATACAGTAAACAGAGTCTATTTAAACAGCACACTGAAGTAAACAGAGTCTATTTAAACAGAACAATGCCGTAAACAGAGTGTATTGAAACAGAACAATACAGTAAACAGAGACTATTTACACAGAACAATACAGTAAACAGTGTCTATTTAAACAGCACACTACGGTAAACAGAGTCTATTCAAGCAGAACAATACAGTAAACAGAGTGTATTTAAACAGAACAATACAGTAAACAGTGTCTATTTAAACAGAACAATACAGTAAACAGAGTCTATTGAAACAGCACACTGCAGTAAACAGAGTCTATTTAAACAGAACAATGCAGTAAACAGAGTCGATTTAAACAGAACAATACAGTAAACAGAGTCTATTGAAACAGAACAATACAGTAAACAGAGTCTATTGAAACAGAACAATACAGTAAACAGAGTCTATTGAAACGGAACAATACAGTAAACAGAGTCTATTTAAACAGAACAACACAGTAAACAGAGTCTATTTGAACAGAACAATACAGTAAACAGAGTCTATTGAAACAGAACAATACAGTAAACAGTGTCTATTTAAACAGAACAATACAGTAAACAGAGTCTATTTAAATAGCACACAGCAGTAAACTGAGTCTGTTTAAACAGAACAATACAGTAAACAGAGTCTATTGAAACAGGACAATACAGTAAACAGAGACTACTTAAACAGAACAATACAGTAAACAGTGTCTATTTAAACAGCACACTACTGTAAACAGAGTCTATTTAAACAGAACAATACAGTAAACAGAGTCTATTTAAACAGAACAATACAGTAAACAGTGTATATTTAAACAGAACAATACAGTAAACAGAGTCTATTGAAACAGAACAATACAGTAAACAGAGTCTATTTGAACAGAACAATACAGTAAACAGAGTCTATTTAAACAGAACAATACAGTAAACAGAGTCTATTGAAACAGAACACTACAGTAAACAGAGTCTATTTAAACAGAACAATACAGTAAACAGAGTCTATTGAAACAGAACAATACAGTAAACAGTGTCTATTTAAACAGAACAATACAGTAAATAGAGTCTATTTAAACAGAACACTACAGTAAACAGAGTCTATTTAAACAGAACAAAACAGTAAACAGAGTCTATTGAAACAGAACAATACAGTAAACAGTGTCTATTTAAACAGAACAATATAGTAAACAGAGTCTATCTAAACAGCACACTGCAGTAAACAGAGTCTATTTAAACAGAACAATACAGTAAACAGAGTCTATTTAAACAGAATAATACAGTAAACAGAGTCTATTTAAATAGAACAATACAGTAAACAGAGTCTATTTAAACAGAACAATACAGTAAACAGAGTCCATTGAAACAGAACAATAAGGTAAACAGAGACTATTGAAACAGAATAATACAGTAAACAGAGTCTATTTAAACAAAACAATACAGTAAACAGAGTCTATTGAAACAGAACAATACAGTAAACAGAGTCTATTTGAACAGAACAATACAGTAAACAGTGTCTATTGAAACAGAACAATACAGTAAACAGAGTCTATTTGAACAGAACAAAACAGTAAACAAAGTCTATTGAAACAGAACAATACAGTAAACAGAGTCTATTTGAACAGAACAATACAGTAAACAGAGTCTATTGAAACAGAACAATACAGTAAACAGAGTCTATTGAAACAGAACAATACAGTAAACAGAGTCTATTTAAACAGAACAATACAGTAAACAGAGTCTATTTGAACAGAACAATACAGTAAACAGAGTCTATTTAAACAGAACAATACAGTAAACAGAGTCTATTGAAACAGAACAATACAGTAAACAGTGTCTATTTAAACAGAACAATACAGTAAATAGAGTCTATTTAAACATAACACTACAGTAAACAGAGTCTATTTAAACAGAACAAAACAGTAAACAGAGTCTATTGAAACAGAACAATACAGTAAACAGTGTCTATTTAAACAGAACAATATAGTAAACAGAGTCTATCTAAACAGCACACTGCAGTAAACAGAGTCTATTTAAACAGAACAATACAGTAAACAGAGTCTATTTAAACAGAATAATACAGTAAACAGAGTCTATTTAAATAGAACAATACAGTAAACAGAGTCTTATTAAACAGAACAATACAGGAAACAGAGGCCATTGAAACAGAACAATAAGGTAAACAGAGACTATTGAAACAGAATAATACAGTAAACAGAGTCTATTTAAACAAAACAATACAGTAAACAGAGTCTATTGAAACAGAACAATACAGTAAACAGAGTCTATTTGAACAGAACAATACAGTAAACAGTGTCTATTGAAACAGAACAATACAGTAAACAGAGTCTATTTGAACAGAACAAAACAGTAAACAGAGTCTATTGAAACAGAACAATACAGTAAACAGAGTCTATTTGAACAGAACAATACAGTAAACAGAGTCTATTGAAACAGAACAATACAGTAAACAGAGTCTATTGAAACAGAACAATACAGTAAACAGAGTCTATTTGAACAGAACAATACAGTAAACAGAGTCTATTGAAACAGAACAATACAGTAAACAGAGTCTATTTAAACAGAACAATACAGTAAACAGAGTCTATTTAAACAGAACAATACAGTAAACAGAGTCTATTTGAACAGAACAATACAGTAAACAGAGTCTATTGAAACAGAACAATACAGTAAACAGAGTATATTTGAACAGAACAATACAGTAAACAGAGTCTATTTAAACAGAACAATACAGTAAACAGAGTCTATTTAAACAGAACACTACAGTAAACAGAGTCTATTTAAACAGAACAATACAGTAAACAGAGTCTATTGAAACAGAACAATACAGTAAACAGTGTCTATTTAAACAGAACAATACAGTAAACAGAGTCTATTTAAACAGCACACTGCAGTAAACTCAGTCTATTTAAACAGAACAATACAGTAAACAGAGTCTATTGAAACAGAACAATACAGTAAACAGTCTATTGAAACAGAACACTACAGTAAACAGAGTCTATTTAAACAGAACAATACAGTAAACAGAGTCTATTTAAACAGAACACTACAGTAAACAGAGTCTACTTAAACAGAACAATACAGTAAACAGAGTCTATTGAAACAGAACAATACAGTAAACAGAGTCTATTGAAACAGAACAATACTGTAAACAGAGTCGATTTAAACAGAACAATACAGTAAACAGAGAATATTGAAACAGAACAATACAGTAAACAGAGTCTATTTAAACAGAACAATACAGTAAACAGAGTCTATTTGAACAGAACAATACAGTAAACAGAGTCTATTGAAACAGAACAATACAGTAAACAGAGTCTATTTGAACAGAACAATACAGTAAACAGAGTCTATTTAAACAGAACAATACAGTAAACAGAGTCTATTGAAACAGAACACTACAGTAAACAGAGTCTATTTAAACAGAACAATACAGTAAACAGAGTCTATTGAAACAGAACAATACAGTAAACAGTGTCTATTTAAACAGAACAATACAGTAAATAGAGTCTATTTAAACAGAACACTACAGTAAACAGAGTCTATTTAAACAGAACAATACAGTAAACAGAGTCTATTGAAACAGAACAATACAGTAAACAGTGTCTATTTAAACAGAACAATACAGTAAACAGAGTCTATTTAAACAGCACACTGCAGTAAACAGAGTCTATTTAAACAGAACAATGCCGTAAACAGAGTGTATTGAAACAGAACAATACAGTAAACAGAGACTATTTAAACAGAACAATACAGTAAACAGTGTCTATTTAAACAGCACACTACGGTAAACAGAGTCTATTCAAGCAGAACAATACAGTAAACAGAGTCTATTTAAACAGAACAATACAGTAAACAGTGTCTATTTAAACAGAACAATACAGTAAACAGAGTCTATTGAAACAGCACACTGCAGTAAACAGAGTCTATTTAAACAGAACAATACAGTAAACAGAGTCGATTTAAACAGAACAATACAGTAAACAGAGTCTATTGAAACAGAACAATACAGTAAACAGAGTCTATTGAAACAGAACAATACAGTAAACAGAGTCTATTGAAACGGAACAATACAGTAAACAGAGTCTATTTAAACAGAACAACACAGTAAACAGAGTCTATTTGAACAGAACAATACAGTAAACAGAGTCTATTGAAACAGAACAATACAGTAAACAGTGTCTATTTAAACAGAACAACACAGTAAACAGAGTCTATTTGAACAGAACAATACAGTAAACAGAGTCTATTTAAACAGAACAATACAGTAAATAGAGTCTATTTAAACAGAACACTACAGTAAACAGAGTCTATTTAAACAGAACAATACAGTAAACAGAGTCTATTGAAACAGAACAATACAGTAAACAGTGTCTATTTAAACAGAACAATACAGTAAACAGAGTCTATTTAAACAGCACACTGCAGTAAACAGAGTCTATTTAAACAGAACAATGCCGTAAACAGAGTGTATTTAAACAGAACAATACAGTAAACAGAGACTATTTAAACAGAACAATACAGTCAACAGTGTCTATTTAAACAGCACACTACGGTAAACAGAGGCTATTCAAGCAGAACAATACAGTAAACAGAGTCTATTTAAACAGAACAATACAGTAAACAGTGTCTATTTAAACAGAACAATACAGTAAACAGAGTCTATTGAAACAGCACACTGCAGTAAACAGAGTCTATTTAAACAGAACAATACAGTAAACAGAGTCGATTTAAACAGAACAATACAGTAAACAGAGTCTATTGAAACAGAACAATACAGTAAACAGAGTCTATTGAAACAGAACAATACAGTAAACAGAGTCTATTGAAACGGAACAATACAGTAAACAGAGTCTATTTAAACAGAACAACACAGTAAACAGAGTCTATTTGAACAGAACAATACAGTAAACAGAGTCTATTGAAACAGAACAATACAGTAAACAGTGTCTATTTAAAGAGAACAATACAGTAAACAGAGTCTATTTAAACAGCACACTGCAGTAAACTGAGTCTGTTTAAACAGAACAATACAGTAAACAGAGTCTATTGAAACAGGACAATACAGTAAACAGAGACTACTTAAACAGAACAATACAGTAAACAGTGTCTATTTAAACAGCACACTACTGTAAACAGAGTCTATTTAAACAGAACAATACAGTAAACAGAGTCTATTTAAACAGAACAATACAGTAAACAGTGTCTATTTAAACAGAACAATACAGTAAACAGAGTCTATTGAAACAGCACACTGCAGTAAACAGAGTCTGTTTAAACAGAACAATACAGTAAACAGAGTCTATTGAAAAAGAACAATACAGTAAACAGTGACTATTGAAACAGAACAATACAGTAAACAGAGTCTCTTGAAACAGAACAATACAGTAAACAGAGACTATTGAAACAGAACAATACAGTAAACAGTGTCTATTTAAACAGAACAATACAGTAAATAGAGTCTATTTAAACAGAACACTACAGTAAACAGAGTCTATTTAAACAGAACAAAACAGTAAACAGAGTCTATTGAAACAGAACAATACAGTAAACAGTGTCTATTTAAACAGAACAATACAGTAAACAGAGTCTATCTAAACAGCACACTGCAGTAAACAGAGTCTATTTAAACAGAACAATACAGTAAACAGAGTCTATTTAAACAGAACAATACAGTAAACAGAGTCTATTTAAACAGAAAAATACAGTAAACAGAGTCTATTGAAACAGAACAATAAGGTAAACAGAGACTATTGAAACAGAATAATACAGTAAACAGAGTCTATTTAAACAAAACAATACAGTAAACAGAGTCTATTGAAACAGAACAATACAGTAAACAGAGTCTATTTGAACAGAACAATACAGTAAACAGTGTCTATTGAAACAGAACAATACAGTAAACAGAGTCTATTTGAACAGAACAAAACAGTAAACAGAGTCTATTGAAACAGAACAATACAGTAAACAGAGTCTATTTGAACAGAACAATACAGTAAACAGAGTCTATTGAAACAGAACAATACAGTAAACAGAGTCTATTGAAACAGAACACTACAGTAAACAGAGTCTATTTAAACAGAACAATACAGTAAACAGAGTCTATTTGAACAGAACAATACAGTAAACAGAGTCTATTGAAACAGAACAATACAGTAAACAGTGTCTATTTAAACAGAACAATACAGTAAACAGAGTCTATTGAAACAGAACAATACAGTAAACAGAGTCTATTTAAACAGAACAATACAGTAAACAGAGTCTATTTGAACAGAACAATACAGTAAACAGAGTCTATTGAAACAGAACAATACAGTAAACAGAGTCTATTTGAACAGAACAATACAGTAAACAGAGTCTATTTAAACAGAACAATACAGTAAACAGAGTCTATTTAAACAGAACACTACAGTAAACAGAGTCTATTTAAACAGAACAATACAGTAAACAGAGTCTATTGAAACAGAACAATACAGTAAACAGTGTCTATTTAAACAGAACAATACAGTAAACAGAGTCTATTTAAACAGCACACTGCAGTAAACTCAGTCTATTTAAACAGAACAATACAGTAAACAGAGTCTATTGAAACAGAACACTACAGTAAACAGAGTCTATTTAAACAGAACAATACAGTAAACAGAGTCTATTTAAACAGAACACTACAGTAAACAGAGTCTACTTAAACAGAACAATACAGTAAACAGAGTCTATTGAAACAGAACAATACAGTAAACAGAGTCTATTGAAACAGAACAATACTGTAAACAGAGTCGATTTAAACAGAACAATACAGTAAACAGAGAATATTGAAACAGAACAATACAGTAAACAGAGTATATTTAAACAGAACAATACAGTAAACAGAGTCTATTTGAACAGAACAATACAGTAAACAGAGTCTATTGAAACAGAACAATACAGTAAACAGAGTCTATTTGAACAGAACAATACAGTAAACAGAGTCTATTTAAACAGAACAATACAGTAAACAGAGTCTATTGAAACAGAACACTACAGTAAACAGAGTCTATTTAAACAGAACAATACAGTAAACAGAGTCTACTGAAACAGAACAATACAGTAAACAGTGTCTATTTAAACAGAACAATACAGTAAATAGAGTCTATTTAAACAGAACACTACAGTAAACAGAGTCTATTTAAACAGAACAATACAGTAAACAGAGTCTATTGAAACAGAACAATACAGTAAACTGTGTCTATTTAAACAGAACAATACAGTAAACAGAGTCTATTTAAACAGCACACTGCAGTAAACAGAGTCTATTTAAACAGAACTGTGCCGTAAACAGAGTGTATTGAAACAGAACAATACAGTAAACAGAGACTATTTAAACAGAACAATACAGTAAACAGTGTCTATTTAAACAGCACACTACGGTAAACAGAGTCTATTCAAGCAGAACAATACAGTAAGCAGAGTCTATTTAAACAGAACAATACAGTAAACAGTGTCTATTTAAACAGAACAATACAGTAAACAGAGTCTATTGAAACAGCACACTGCAGTAAACAGAGTCTATTTAAACAGAACAATACAGTAAACAGAGTCGATTTAAACAGAACAATGCAGTAAACAGAGTCTATTGAAACAGAACAATACAGTAAACAGAGTCTATTGAAACAGAACAATACAGTAAACAGAGTCTATTGAAACGGAACAATACAGTAAACAGAGTCTATTTAAACAGAACAACACAGTAAACAGAGTCTATTTGAACAGAACAATACAGTAAACAGAGTCTATTGAAACAGAACAATACAGTAAACAGTGTCTATTTAAACAGAACAATACAGTAAACAGAGTCTATTTAAACAGCACACTGCAGTAAACTGAGTCTGTTTAAACAGAACAATACAGTAAACAGAGTCTATTGAAACAGGACAATACAGTAAACAGAGACTACTTAAACAGAACAATACAGTAAACAGTGTCTATTTAAACAGCACACTACTGTAAACAGAGTCTATTTAAACAGAACAATACAGTAAACAGAGTCTATTTAAACAGAACAATACAGTAAACAGTGTCTATTTAAACAGAACAATACAGTAAACAGAGTCTATTGAAACAGCACACTGCAGTAAACAGAGTCTGTTTAAACAGAACAATGCCGTAAACAGAGTGTATTGAAACAGAACAATACAGTAAACAGAGACTATTTAAACAGAACAATACAGTAAACAGTGTCTATTTAAACAGCACACTACGGTAAACAGAGTCTATTCAAGCAGAACAATACAGTAAACAGAGTCTATTTAAACAGAACAATACAGTAAACAGTGTCTATTTAAACAGAACAATACAGTAAACAGAGTCTATTGAAACAGCACACTGCAGTAAACAGAGTCTATTTAAACAGAACAATACAGTAAACAGAGTCGATTTAAACAGAACAATACAGTAAACAGAGTCTATTGAAACAGAACAATACAGTAAACAGAGTCTATTGAAACAGAACAATACAGTAAACAGAGTCTATTGAAACGGAACAATACAGTAAACAGAGTCTATTTAAACAGAACAACACAGTAAACAGAGTCTATTTGAACAGAACAATACAGTAAACAGAGTCTATTGAAACAGAACAATACAGTAAACAGTGTCTATTTAAACAGAACAATACAGTAAACAGAGTCTATTTAAATAGCACACTGCAGTAAACTGAGTCTGTTTAAACAGAACAATACAGTAAACAGAGTCTATTGAAACAGGACAATACAGTAAACAGAGACTACTTAAACAGAACAATACAGTAAACAGTGTGTATTTAAACAGCACACTACTGTAAACAGAGTCTATTTAAACAGAACAATACAGTAAACAGAGTCTATTTAAACAGAACAATACAGTAAACAGTGTCTATTTAAACAGAACAATACAGTAAACAGAGTCTATTGAAACAGCACACTGCAGTAAACAGAGTCTGTTTAAACAGAACAATACAGTAAACAGAGTCTATTTGAACAGAACAATACAGTAAACAGTGTCTATTGAAACAGAACAATACAGTAAACAGAGTCTATTTGAACAGAACAAAACAGTAAACAGAGTCTATTGAAACAGAACAATACAGTAAACAGAGTCTATTTGAACAGAACAATACAGTAAACAGAGTCTATTGAAACAGAACAATACAGTAAACAGAGTCTATTGAAACAGAACAATACAGTAAACAGAGTCTATTTAAACAGAACAATAAAGTAAACAGAGTCTATTTGAACAGAACAATACAGTAAACAGAGTCTATTGAAACAGAACAATACAGTAAACAGAGTCTATTGAAACAGAACAATACAGTAAACAGAGTCTATTTAAACAGAACAATACAGTAAACAGAGTCTATTTGAACAGAACAATACAGTAAACAGAGTCTATTGAAACAGAACAATACAGTAAACAGAGTCTATTTGAACAGAACAATACAGTAAACAGAGTCTATTTAAACAGAATAATACAGTAAACAGAGTCTATTTAAACAGAACACTACAGTAAACAGAGTCTATTTAAACAGAACAATACAGTAAACATAGTCTATTGAAACAGAACAATACAGTAAACAGTGTCTATTTAAACAGAACAATACAGTAAACAGAGTCTATTTAAACAGCACACTGCAGTAAACTCAGTCTATTTAAACAGAACAATACAGTAAACAGAGTCTATTGAAACAGAACAATACAGTAAACAGAGTCTATTGAAACAGAACACTACAGTAAACAGAGTCTATTTAAACAGAACAATACAGTAAACAGAGTCTATTTAAACAGAACACTACAGTAAACAGAGTCTACTTAAACAGAACAATACAGTAAACAGAGTCTATTGAAACTGAACAATACAGTAAACGGAGTCTATTGAAACAGAACAATACTGTAAACAGAGTCGATTTAAACAGAACAATACAGTAAACAGAGAATATTGAAACAGAACAATACAGTAAACAGAGTCTATTTAAACAGAACAATACAGTAAACAGAGTCTATTTGAACAGAACAATACAGTAAACAGAGTCTATTGAAACAGAACAATACAGTAAACAGAGTCTATTTGAACAGAACAATACAGTAAACAGAGTCTATTTAAACAGAACAATACAGTAAACAGAGTCTATTGAAACAGAACACTACAGTAAACAGAGTCTATTTAAACAGAACAATACAGTAAACAGAGTCTATTGAAACAGAACAATACAGTAAACAGTGTCTATTTAAACAGAACAATACAGTAAATAGAGTCTATTTAAACAGAACACTACAGTAAACAGAGTCTATTTAAACAGAACAATACAGTAAACAGAGTCTATTGAAACAGAACAATACAGTAAACAGTGTCTATTTAAACAGAACAATACAGTAAACAGAGTCTATTTAAACAGCACACTGCAGTAAACAGAGTCTATTTAAACAGAACAATGCCGTAAACAGAGTGTATTTAAACAGAACAATACAGTAAACAGAGACTATTTAAACAGAACAATACAGTAAACAGTGTCTATTTAAACAGCACACTACGGTAAACAGAGGCTATTCAAGCAGAACAATACAGTAAACAGAGTCTATTTAAACAGAACAATACAGTAAACAGTGTCTATTTAAACAGAACAATACAGTAAACAGAGTCTATTGAAACAGCACACTGCAGTAAACAGAGTCTATTTAAACAGAACAATACAGTAAACAGAGTCGATTTAAACAGAACAATACAGTAAACAGAGTCTATTGAAACAGAACAATACAGTAAACAGAGTCTATTGAAACAGAACAATACAGTAAACAGAGTCTATTGAAACGGAACAATACAGTAAACAGAGTCTATTTAAACAGAACAACACAGTAAACAGAGTCTATTTGAACAGAACAATACAGTAAACAGAGTCTATTGAAACAGAACAATACAGTAAACAGTGTCTATTTAAACAGAACAATACAGTAAACAGAGTCTATTTAAACAGCACACTGCAGTAAACTGAGTCTGTTTAAACAGAACAATACAGTAAACAGAGTCTATTGAAACAGGACAATACAGTAAACAGAGACTACTTAAACAGAACAATACAGTAAACAGTGTCTATTTAAACAGCACACTACTGTAAACAGAGTCTATTTAAACAGAACAATACAGTAAACAGAGTCTATTTAAACAGAACAATACAGTAAACAGTGTCTATTTAAACAGAACAATACAGTAAACAGAGTCTATTGAAACAGCACACTGCAGTAAACAGAGTCTGTTTAAACAGAACAATACAGTAAACAGAGTCTATTGAAAAAGAACAATACAGTAAACAGTGACTATTGAAACAGAACAATACAGTAAACAGAGTCTCTTGAAACAGAACAATACAGTAAACAGAGACTATTGAAACAGAAAAATACAGTAAACAGTGTCTATTTAAACAGAACAATACAGTAAATAGAGTCTATTTAAACAGAACACTACAGTAAACAGAGTCTATTTAAACAGAACAAAACAGTAAACAGAGTCTATTGAAACAGAACAATACAGTAAACAGTGTCTATTTAAACAGAACAATACAGTAAACAGAGTCTATCTAAACAGCACTCTGCAGTAAACAGAGTCTATTTAAACAGAACAATACAGTAAACAGAGTCTATTTAAACAGAATAATACAGTAAACAGAGTCTATTTAAATAGAACAATACAGTAAACAGAGTCTATTTAAACAGAACAATACAGTAAACAGAGTCTATTGAAACAGAACAATAAGGTAAACAGAGACTATTGAAACAGAATAATACAGTAAACAGAGTCTATTTAAACAAAACAATACAGTAAACAGAGTCTATTGAAACAGAACAATACAGTAAACAGAGTCTATTTGAACAGAACAATACAGTAAACAGTGTCTATTGAAACAGAACAATACAGTAAACAGAGTCTATTTGAACAGAACAAAACAGTAAACAGAGTCTATTGAAACAGAACAATACAGTAAACAGAGTCTATTTGAACAGAACAATACAGTAAACAGAGTCTATTGAAACAGAACAATACAGTAAACAGAGTCTATTGAAACAGAACACTACAGTAAACAGAGTCTATTTAAACAGAACAATACAGTAAACAGAGTCTATTTGAACAGAACAATACAGTAAACAGAGTCTATTGAAACAGAACAATACAGTAAACAGTGTCTATTTAAACAGAACAATACAGTAAACAGAGTCTATTGAAACAGAACAATACAGTAAACAGAGTCTATTTAAACAGAACAATACAGTAAACAGAGTCTATTTGAACAGAACAATACAGTAAACAGAGTCTATTGAAACAGAACAATACAGTAAACAGAGTCTATTTGAACAGAACAATACAGTAAACAGAGTCTATTTAAACAGAACAATACAGTAAACAGAGTCTATTTAAACAGAACACTACAGTAAACAGAGTCTATTTAAACAGAACAAAACAGTAAACAGAGTCTATTGAAACAGAACAATACAGTAAACAGTGTCTATTTAAACAGAACAATACAGTAAACAGAGTCTATCTAAACAGCACTCTGCAGTAAACAGAGTCTATTTAAACAGAACAATACAGTAAACAGAGTCTATTTAAACAGAATAATACAGTAAACAGAGTCTATTTAAATAGAACAATACAGTAAACAGAGTCTATTTAAACAGAACAATACAGTAAACAGAGTCTATTGAAACAGAACAATAAGGTAAACAGAGACTATTGAAACAGAATAATACAGTAAACAGAGTCTATTTAAACAAAACAATACAGTAAACAGAGTCTATTGAAACAGAACAATACAGTAAACAGAGTCTATTTGAACAGAACAATACAGTAAACAGTGTCTATTGAAACAGAACAATACAGTAAACAGAGTCTATTTGAACAGAACAAAACAGTAAACAGAGTCTATTGAAACAGAACAATACAGTAAACAGAGTCTATTTGAACAGAACAATACAGTAAACAGAGTCTATTGAAACAGAACAATACAGTAAACAGAGTCTATTGAAACAGAACACTACAGTAAACAGAGTCTATTTAAACAGAACAATACAGTAAACAGAGTCTATTTGAACAGAACAATACAGTAAACAGAGTCTATTGAAACAGAACAATACAGTAAACAGTGTCTATTTAAACAGAACAATACAGTAAACAGAGTCTATTGAAACAGAACAATACAGTAAACAGAGTCTATTTAAACAGAACAATACAGTAAACAGAGTCTATTTGAACAGAACAATACAGTAAACAGAGTCTATTGAAACAGAACAATACAGTAAACAGAGTCTATTTGAACAGAACAATACAGTAAACAGAGTCTATTTAAACAGAACAATACAGTAAACAGAGTCTATTTAAACAGAACACTACAGTAAACAGAGTCTATTTAAACAGAACAATACAGTAAACAGAGTCTATTGAAACAGAACAATACAGTAAACAGTGTCTATTTAAACAGAACAATACAGTAAACAGAGTCTATTTAAACAGCACACTGCAGTAAACTCAGTCTATTTAAACAGAACAATACAGTAAACAGAGTCTATTGAAACAGAACACTACAGTAAACAGAGTCTATTTAAACAGAACAATACAGTAAACAGAGTCTATTTAAACAGAACACTACAGTAAACAGAGTCTACTTAAACAGAACAATACAGTAAACAGAGTCTATTGAAACAGAACAATACAGTAAACAGAGTCTATTGAAACAGAACAATACTGTAAACAGAGTCGATTTAAACAGAACAATACAGTAAACAGAGAATATTGAAACAGAACAATACAGTAAACAGAGTATATTTAAACAGAACAATACAGTAAACAGAGTCTATTTGAACAGAACAATACAGTAAACAGAGACTATTGAAACAGAACAATACAGTAAACAGAGTCTATTTGAACAGAACAATACAGTAAACAGAGTCTATTTAAACAGAACAATACAGTAAACAGAGTCTATTGAAACAGAACACTACAGTAAACAGAGTCTATTTAAACAGAACAATACAGTAAACAGAGTCTACTGAAACAGAACAATACAGTAAACAGTGTCTATTTAAACAGAACAATACAGTAAATAGAGTCTATTTAAACAGAACACTACAGTAAACAGAGTCTATTTAAACAGAACAATACAGTAAACAGAGTCTATTGAAACAGAACAATACAGTAAACTGTGTCTATTTAAACAGAACAATACAGTAAACAGAGTCTATTTAAACAGCACACTGCAGTAAACAGAGTCTATTTAAACAGAACTGTGCCGTAAACAGAGTGTATTGAAACAGAACAATACAGTAAACAGAGACTATTTAAACAGAACAATACAGTAAACAGTGTCTATTTAAACAGCACACTACGGTAAACAGAGTCTATTCAAGCAGAACAATACAGTAAGCAGAGTCTATTTAAACAGAACAATACAGTAAACAGTGTCTATTTAAACAGAACAATACAGTAAACAGAGTCTATTGAAACAGCACACTGCAGTAAACAGAGTCTATTTAAACAGAACAATACAGTAAACAGAGTCGATTTAAACAGAACAATACAGTAAACAGAGTCTATTGAAACAGAACAATACAGTAAACAGAGTCTATTGAAACAGAACAATACAGTAAACAGAGTCTATTGAAACGGAACAATACAGTAAACAGAGTCTATTTAAACAGAACAACACAGTAAACAGAGTCTATTTGAACAGAACAATACAGTAAACAGAGTCTATTGAAACAGAACAATACAGTAAACAGTGTCTATTTAAACAGAACAATACAGTAAACAGAGTCTATTTAAACAGCACACTGCAGTAAACTGAGTCTGTTTAAACAGAACAATACAGTAAACAGAGTCTATTGAAACAGGACAATACAGTAAACAGAGACTACTTAAACAGAACAATACAGTAAACAGTGTCTATTTAAACAGCACACTACTGTAAACAGAGTCTATTTAAACAGAACAATACAGTAAACAGAGTCTATTTAAACAGAACAATACAGTAAACAGTGTCTATTTAAACAGAACAATACAGTAAACAGAGTCTATTGAAACAGCACACTGCAGTAAACAGAGTCTGTTTAAACAGAACAATACAGTAAACAGAGTCTATTGAAAAAGAACAATACAGTAAACAGTGACTATTGAAACAGAACAATACAGTAAACAGAGTCTATTGAAACAGAACAATACAGTAAACAGAGAATATTGAAACAGAACAATACAGGAAACAGAGTCGATTTAAACAGAACAATACAGTAAACAGAGTCTATTTAAACAGAACAATACAGTAAACAGTGTCTATTTAAACAGAACAATACAGTAAACAGAGTCTATTGAAACAGCACACTGCAGTAAACAGAGTCTATTGAAACAGAACAATACAGTAAACAGAGTCTATTTAAACAGCACACTGCAGCAAACAGAGTCTATTTAAACAGAACAATACAGTAAACAGAGTCTATTTAAACAGAACAATACAGTAAACAGAGTCTATTGAAACAGAACACTACAGTAAACAGAGTCTATTTAAACAGAACAATACAGTAAACAGAGTCTATTTAAACTGAACACTACAGTAAACAGAGTCTATTTAAACAGAACAATTCAGTAAACAGAGTCTATTGAAACAGAACAATACAGTAAACAGAGTCTATTGAAATAGAACAATAGAGTAAACAGAGTCTATTTGAACAGAACAATACAGTAAACAGAGTCTAATGAAACAGAACAATACAGTAAACAGAGTCTATTGAAACAGAACAATACAGTAAACAGAGTCGATTTGAACAGAACAATACAGTAAACAGAGTCTATTGAAACAGAACAATACAGTAAACAGAGTCTATTTAAACAGAACAATACAGTAACCAGAGTCTATTTGAACAGAACAATACAGTAAACAGAGTCTATTGAAACAGAACAATACAGTAAACAGAGTCTATTTGAACGGAACAATACAGTAAACAGAGTCTATTTAAACAGAACAATACAGTAAACAGAGTCTATTTAAACAGAACACTACAGTAAACAGAGTCTATTTAAACAGAACAATACAGTAAACAGAGTCTAATGAAACAGAACAATACAGTAAACAGAGTCTATTGAAACAGAACAATACAGTAAACAGAGTCGATTTGAACAGAACAATACAGTAAACAGAGTCTATTGAAACAGAACAATACAGTAAACAGAGTCTATTTAAACAGAACAATACAGTAACCAGAGTCTATTTGAACAGAACAATACAGTAAACAGAGTCTATTGAAACAGAACAATACAGTAAACAGAGTCTATTTGAACGGAACAATACAGTAAACAGAGTCTATTTAAACAGAACAATACAGTAAACAGAGTCTATTTAAACAGAACACTACAGTAAACAGAGTCTATTTAAACAGAACAATACAGTAAACAGAGTCTATTGAAACAGAACAATACAGTAAACAGTGTCTATTTAAACAGAACAATACAGTAAACAGAGTCTATTTAAACAGAACACTACAGTAAACAGAGTCTATTTAAACAGAACAATACAGTAAACAGAGTCTATTGAAACAGAACAATACAGTAAACAGTGTCTATTTAAACAGAACAATACAGTAAACAGAGTCTATTTAAACAGCACACTGCAGTAAACAGAGTCTATTTAAACAGAACAATACAGTAAACAGAGTCTATTTAAACAGAACAATACAGTAAACAGAGACTATTTAAACAGAACTATACAGTAATCAGTGTCTATTTAAACAGCACACTACGGTAAACAGAGTCTATTTAAGCAGAACAATACAGTAAACAGAGTCTATTTATACAGAACAATACAGTAAACAGTGTCTATTTAAACAGAACAATACAGTAAACAGAGTCTATTGAAACAGCACACTGCAGTAAACAGAGTCTATTTAAACAGAAGAATACAGTAAACAGAGTCTATTGAAACAGAACAATACAGTAAACAGTGACTATTGAAACAGAACAATACAGTAAACAGAGTCTATTGAAACAGAACAATACAGTAAACAGAGACTATTGAAACAGAACAATACAGTAAACAGAGTCTATTTAAACAGAACAATACAGTAAACAGTGTCCATTTAAACAGAACAATACAGTAAACAGAGTCTATTGAAACAGCACACTGCAGTAAACAGAGTCTATTTAAACAGAACAATACAGTAAACAGAGTCTATTTAAACAGCACACTGCAGTAAACAGAGTCTATTTAAACAGAACAATACAGTAAACAGAGTCTTTTTAAAAAGAACAGTACAGTAAACAGAGTCTATTGAAACAGAACAATACAGTAAACAGTATCTATTTAAACAGCACACTGCAGTAAACAGTGTCTATTTAAACAGAACAATACAGTAAACAGAGTCTATTTAAACAGAACACTACAGTAAACAGAGTCTACTTAAACAGAACAATACAGTAAACAGTGTCTATTTAAACAGAACAATACAGTAAACAGAGTCTATTGAAACAGCACACTGCAGTAAACAGAGTCTATTTAAACAGAACAATACAGTAAACAGAGTCTATTTAAACAGCACACTGCAGTAAACAGAGTCTATTTAAACAGAACAATACAGTAAACAGAGTATATTGAAACAGAACACTACAGTAAACAGAGTCTATTGAAACAGAACAATACAGTAAGCAGAGTCTATTTGAACAGAACAATACAGTAAACAGAGTCTATTGAAACAGAACAATACAGTAAACAGAGTCTATTTGAACAGAACAATACAGTAAACAGAGTCTATTGAAACAGAACAATACAGTAAACAGAGTCTATTGAAACAGAACAATACAGTAAACAGAGTCGATTTAAACAGAACAATACAGTAAACAGAGTCTATTGAAACAGAACAATACAGTAAACAGAGTCTATTTAAACAGAACAATACAGTAAACAGAGTCTATTTGAACAGAACAATACAGTAAACAGTGTCTATTGAAACAGAACAATACAGTAAACAGAGTCTATTTGAACAGAAAAATACAGTAAACAGAGTCTATTTAAACAGAACAATACAGTAAGCAGAGTCTATTGAAACAGAACAATACAGTAAGCAGAGTCTATTGAAACAGAACAATACAGTAAACAGAGTCTATTTAAACAGAACACTACAGTAAACAGAGTCTATTTAAACAGAACAATACAGTCAGCAGAGTCTATTGAAACAGAACAATACAGTAAACAGTGTCTATTTAAACAGAACAATACAGTAAACAGAGTCTATTTAAACAGCACACTGCAGTAAACAGAGTCTATCTAAACAGAACAATACAGTAAACAGAGTCTATTGAAACAGAACAATATAGTAACCAGAGACTATTTAAACAGAACAATACAGTAAACAGTGTCTATTTAAACAGCACACTACAGTAAACAGAGTCTATTTAAACAGAACAATACAGTAAACAGAGTCTATTTGAACAGAACAATACAGTAAACAGAGTCTATTTAAACAGAACAATACAGTAAACAGAGTCTATTTGAACAGAACAATACAGTAAACAGAGTCTATTGAAAAAGAACAATACAGTAAACAGAGTCTATTGAAACAGAACAATACAGTAAGCAGAGTCGATTTAAACAGAACAATACAGTAAACAGAGTCTATTGAAACAGAACAATACAGTAAGCAGAGTCTATTTAAACAGAACAATACAGTAAACAGAGTCTATTTGAACAGAACAATACAGTAAACAGAGTCTATTTGAACAAAACAATACAGTAAACAGAGTATATTTAAACAGAACAATACAGTAAACAGAGTCTATTTAAACAGAACACTACAGTAAACAGAGTCTATTTGAACAGAACAATACAGTAAACAGAGTCTATTGAAACAGAACAATACAGTAAACAGAGTCTATTTGAACAGAACAATACAGTAAACAGAGTCTATTTGAACAAAACAATACAGTAAACAGAGTATATTTAAACAGAACAATACAGTAAACAGAGTCTATTTAAACAGAACACTACAGTAAACAGAGTCTATTTGAACAGAACAATACAGTAAACAGAGTCTATTGAAACAGAACAATACAGTAAACAGAGTCTATTTAAACAGAACACTACAGTAAACAGAGTCTATTTAAACAGAACAATACAGTAAACAGAGTCTAATGAAACAGAACAATACAGTAAACAGAGTCTATTGAAACAGAACAATACAGTAAACAGAGTCGATTTGAACAGAACAATACAGTAAACAGAGTCTATTGAAACAGAACAATACAGTAAACAGAGTCTATTTAAACAGAACAATACAGTAACCAGAGTCTATTTGAACAGAACAATACAGTAAACAGAGTCTATTGAAACAGAACAATACAGTAAACAGAGTCTATTTGAACGGAACAATACAGTAAACAGAGTCTATTTAAACAGAACAATACAGTAAACAGAGTCTATTTAAACAGAACACTACAGTAAACAGAGTCTATTTAAACAGAACAATACAGTAAACAGAGTCTATTGAAACAGAACAATACAGTAAACAGTGTCTATTTAAACAGAACAATACAGTAAACAGAGTCTATTTAAACAGAACACTACAGTAAACAGAGTCTATTTAAACAGAACAATACAGTAAACAGAGTCTATTGAAACAGAACAATACAGTAAACAGTGTCTATTTAAACAGAACAATACAGTAAACAGAGTCTATTTAAACAGCACACTGCAGTAAACAGAGTCTATTTAAACAGAACAATACAGTAAACAGAGTCTATTTAAACAGAACAATACAGTAAACAGAGACTATTTAAACAGAACTATACAGTAATCAGTGTCTATTTAAACAGCACACTACGGTAAACAGAGTCTATTTAAGCAGAACAATACAGTAAACAGAGTCTATTTATACAGAACAATACAGTAAACAGTGTCTATTTAAACAGAACAATACAGTAAACAGAGTCTATTGAAACAGCACACTGCAGTAAACAGAGTCTATTTAAACAGAAGAATACAGTAAACAGAGTCTATTGAAACAGAACAATACAGTAAACAGTGACTATTGAAACAGAACAATACAGTAAACAGAGTCTATTGAAACAGAACAATACAGTAAACAGAGACTATTGAAACAGAACAATACAGTAAACAGAGTCTATTTAAACAGAACAATACAGTAAACAGTGTCCATTTAAACAGAACAATACAGTAAACAGAGTCTATTGAAACAGCACACTGCAGTAAACAGAGTCTATTTAAACAGAACAATACAGTAAACAGAGTCTATTTAAACAGCACACTGCAGTAAACAGAGTCTATTTAAACAGAACAATACAGTAAACAGAGTCTTTTTAAAAAGAACAGTACAGTAAACAGAGTCTATTGAAACAGAACAATACAGTAAACAGTATCTATTTAAACAGCACACTGCAGTAAACAGTGTCTATTTAAACAGAACAATACAGTAAACAGAGTCTATTTAAACAGAACACTACAGTAAACAGAGTCTACTTAAACAGAACAATACAGTAAACAGTGTCTATTTAAACAGAACAATACAGTAAACAGAGTCTATTGAAACAGCACACTGCAGTAAACAGAGTCTATTTAAACAGAACAATACAGTAAACAGAGTCTATTTAAACAGCACACTGCAGTAAACAGAGTCTATTTAAACAGAACAATACAGTAAACAGAGTATATTGAAACAGAACACTACAGTAAACAGAGTCTATTGAAACAGAACAATACAGTAAGCAGAGTCTATTTGAACAGAACAATACAGTAAACAGAGTCTATTGAAACAGAACAATACAGTAAACAGAGTCTATTTGAACAGAACAATACAGTAAACAGAGTCTATTGAAACAGAACAATACAGTAAACAGAGTCTATTGAAACAGAACAATACAGTAAACAGAGTCGATTTAAACAGAACAATACAGTAAACAGAGTCTATTGAAACAGAACAATACAGTAAACAGAGTCTATTTAAACAGAACAATACAGTAAACAGAGTCTATTTGAACAGAACAATACAGTAAACAGTGTCTATTGTAACAGAACAATACAGTAAACAGAGTCTATTTGAACAGAAAAATACAGTAAACAGAGTCTATTTAAACAGAACAATACAGTAAGCAGAGTCTATTGAAACAGAACAATACAGTAAGCAGAGTCTATTGAAACAGAACAATACAGTAAACAGAGTCTATTTAAACAGAACACTACAGTAAACAGAGTCTATTTAAACAGAACAATACAGTCAGCAGAGTCTATTGAAACAGAACAATACAGTAAACAGTGTCTATTTAAACAGAACAATACAGTAAACAGAGTCTATTTAAACAGCACACTGCAGTAAACAGAGTCTATCTAAACAGAACAATACAGTAAACAGAGTCTATTGAAACAGAACAATATAGTAAACAGAGACTATTTAAACAGAACAATACAGTAAACAGTGTCTATTTAAACAGCACACTACAGTAAACAGAGTCTATTTAAACAGAACAATACAGTAAACAGAGTCTATTTGAACAGAACAATACAGTAAACAGAGTCTATTTAAACAGAACAATACAGTAAACAGAGTCTATTTGAACAGAACAATACAGTAAACAGAGTCTATTGAAAAAGAACAATACAGTAAACAGAGTCTATTGAAACAGAACAATACAGTAAGCAGAGTCGATTTAAACAGAACAATACAGTAAACAGAGTCTATTGAAACAGAACAATACAGTAAGCAGAGTCTATTTAAACAGAACAATACAGTAAACAGAGTCTATTTGAACAGAACAATACAGTAAACAGAGTCTATTTGAACAAAACAATACAGTAAACAGAGTATATTTAAACAGAACAATACAGTAAACAGAGTCTATTTAAACAGAACACTACAGTAAACAGAGTCTATTTGAACAGAACAATACAGTAAACAGAGTCTATTGAAACAGAACAATACAGTAAACAGTGTCTATTTAAACAGAACAATACAGTAAACAGAGTCTATTTAAACAGAACACTACAGTAAACAGAGTCTATTTAAACAGAACAATACAGTAAACAGAGTCTATTGAAACAGAACAATACAGTAAACAGTGTCTATTTAAACAGAACAATACAGTAAACAGAGTCTATTTAAACAGCACACTGCAGTAAACAGAGTCTATTTAAACAGAACAATACAGTAAACATAGTCTATTGAAACAGAACAATACAGTAAACAGAGACTATTTAAACAGAAAAATACAGTAAACAGTGTCTATTTAAACAGCACACTACGGTAAACAGAGTCTATTTAAGCAGAACAATACAGTAAACAGAGTCTATTTAAACAGAACAATACAGTAAACAGTGTCTATTGAAACAGCACACTGCAGTAAACAGAGTCTATTTAAACAGAACAATACAGTAAACAGAGTCGATTTAAACAGAACAATACAGTAAACAGAGGCTATTGAAACAGAATAATACAGTAAACAGAGTCTATTGAAACAGAACAATACAGTAAACAGAATCTATTGAAACAGAACAATACAGTAAACAGAGTCGATTTAAACAGAACAATACAGTAAACAGAGTCTATTGAAACAGAACTATACAGTAAACAGAGTCTATTGAAACAGAATCATACAGTAAACAGAGTCTATTTGAACAGAACAATACAGTAAACAGAGTCTATTGAAACAGAACAATACAGTAAACAGAGTCTATTTGAACAGAACAATACAGTAAACAGAGTCTATTTAAACAGAACAATACAGTAAACAGAGTCTATTTAAACAGAACAATACAGTAAACAGAGTCTATTGAAACAGAACAATACAGTAAACAGTGTCTATTTAAACAGAACAATACAGTAAACAGAGTCTATTTAAACAGCACACAGCAGTAAACTCAGTCTATTTAAACAGAACAATACAGTAAACAGAATCTATTGAAACAGAACAATACAGTAAACAGAGTCTATTGAAACAGAACACTACAGTAAACAGAGTCTATTTAAACAGAACAATACAGTAAACAGAGTCTATTTAAACAGAACACTACAGTAAACAGAGTCTACTTAAACAGAACAATACAGTAAACAGAGTCTATTGAAACAGAACAATACAGTAAACAGATTCTATTGAAACAGAACAATACAGTAAACAGAGTCGATTTAAACAGAACAATAAAGTAAACAGAGTCTATTGAAACAGAACAATACAGTAAACAGAGTCTATTTAAACAGAACAATACAGTAAACAGAGTCTATTTGAACAGAACAATACAGTAAACAGAGTCTATTGAAACAGAACAATACAGTAAACAGAGTCTATTTGAACAGAACAATACAGTAAACAGAGTCTATTTAAACAGAACAATACAGTAAACAGAGTCTATTGAAACAGAACACTACAGTAAACAGAGTCTATTTAAACAGAACAATACAGTAAACAGAGTCTATTGAAACAGAACAATACAGTAAACAGTGTCTATTTAAACAGAACAATACAGTAAACAGAGTCTATTTAAACAGAACTCTACAGTAAACAGAGTCTATTGAAACAGAACAATACAGTAAACAGTGTCTATTTAAACAGAACAATACAGTAAACAGAGTCTATTTAAACTGCACACTGCAGTAAACAGAGTCTATTTAAACAGAACAATGCAGTAAACAGAGTCTATTGAAACAGAACAATACAGTAAACAGAGACTATTTA
This sequence comes from Heterodontus francisci, assembly GCF_036365525.1. Taxonomy (NCBI): domain Eukaryota; kingdom Metazoa; phylum Chordata; class Chondrichthyes; order Heterodontiformes; family Heterodontidae; genus Heterodontus; species Heterodontus francisci. Next base: position 9,586,150 of record NC_090373.1, read on the forward strand.
AACAGAACAATACAGTAAACAGTGTCTATTTAAACAGCACACTACGGTAAACAGAGTCTATTCAAGCAGAACAATACAGTAAACAGAGTCTATTTAAACAGAACAATACAGTAAACAGTGTCTATTTAAACAGAACAATACAGTAAACAGAGTCTATTGAAACAGCACACTGCACTAAACAGAGTCTATTTAAACAGAACAATACAGTAATCAGAGTCGATTTAAACAATACAATACAGTAAACAGAGTCTATTGAAA